>NC_067234.1:34612462-34757462 GCF_019924925.1 Ctenopharyngodon idella
AGAACAACAACCCTTTTTTAAAAGAAAGTTTGGGCGGTGAATTGGTGAATTGTTCTGGCAGTAATCGTGTTTTCTTGGCATGATCTGGACAGTGATTCGCTGACAGACCTCGAGCGAACGAACGCTGAATCATCTGAACCGTTGCCGTATCGTCTGATGGAGCTGCGATCATTTCCCATCAGTGCAGAGCTCCTGATGTGTCTAAGTGTGCAATATACAACAGAGCAGAGTTACTGTATCCCACAATGCAGTGCTCTTGACCTGTCCTTCCATTTCCAGTGTGATGAATGATGTTAAAGATGATATCACTTATGATCTCCTGCTTGAGTCAGACTGTCAAAGGTTTTGCCTCCTGAGATGATAACACTCATGTGACCACAACGCCCCGTTAACGTGTATCGTTGCGGACTGGACCTAATTGTGTGAAGGATGTGGTTCCACACACCTGAGCGCTGCACGCTTGTGAACGCTTCAGCAGTGACAGATGAAGAAGGCCGAAGCTTCCCACAATCCCCTGCAGCTGTTAGTCAACAGAGACGAGCTGATACAGGCGTGATGTTCTGATGAGCATGAGCAGGTGTTTGTGCATCTTCATATGTTCACATTCGTTCACGGATCAGTGTGAAGAGCTTCTGTGCAGCCATTAGGGATGTTTCCGGCTGTTGGTAGGTGTTGCTACGCAGATACTAGGGTGTTGTGGGTGTTTTCCAGGGTGTTGCTATGCAGATACTAGGGTGTCAGCGTTGTTGCCAGGGCATTCTTATGCTGTTACTAGGATGTTGTGCATTGTTCCAAGGGTGTTGCTACGCAGATACTAGGGTGTTGTGGGTGTTTTCCAGGGTGTTGCTATGCAGATACTAGGGTGTCAGCGTTGTTGCCAGGGCATTCTTATGCTGTTACTAGGATGTTGTGCATTGTTCCAAGGGTGTTGCTATGCAGATACTAGGGTGTTGTGGGTGTATACCAGGGTGTTGCTATGAAGTAACTAGGGTGTTGTTGCCAGGGTGTTGCTATGCAGATACTAGGGTGTCAGCATTGTTGCCAGGGCATTCTTATGCTGTTACTAGGATGTTGTGCATTGTTCCAAGGGTGTTGCTACGCAGATACTAGGGTGTTGTGGGTGTTTACCAGGGTGTTGCTATGCAGATACTTGGGTGTCAGCGTTGTTGCCAGGGCATTCTTATGCTGTTACTAGGATGTTGTGCATTGTTCCAAGGGTGTTGCTATGCAGATACTAGGGTGTTGTGGGTGTATACCAGGGTGTTGCTATACAGATACTAGGGTGTCAGCATTGTTGCCAGGGCATTCTGGGGACACTTGACATTTGACTTGACATTTGATATTCAACAGTGCTTTGATCTGCCTGCATTGACACTATTCTTTTAAGAGCTGCTGTGCAGCCAAATAATGTACCAGTTATCAATGTAAAGCTGCTTTGACACAATCTACATTGTAAAAAGCGCTATATAAATAAAGGTGACATTCTTATGCTGTTACTAGGATGTTGTGCATTGTTCCAAGGGTGTTGCTACGCAGATACTAGGGTGTTGTGGGTGTTTACCAGGGTGTTGCTTTGCAGATACTAGGGTATTGTGGGTGTTTACCAGGGTGTTGCTATGCAGATAATAGGGTTTCGGTGTGGTTGCCAAGGCATTCCTGTGCAGTTACGAGGATGTTGTGCTTTGTTGCCAGGGTGTTGCTATGCAGATTCTAAGATGTTGTGGGTGTTTAGCAGGGTGTTGCTATGCAGTTACTAGGGTGTTGTAGCCAGGGCATTCCTATGCAGTTACTAGGATGTTGTGCTTTGTTGCCAGGGTGTTGCTGTGCAGTTACTAGGAGTGTGTTGTTGCCAGGGTGTTGGTATGCAGATTCTAAGATGTTGTGGGTGTTTACCAGGGTGTTGCTATGCAGATACTAGGGTGTCAGCGTTGTTGCCAGGGCATTCTTATGCTGTTACTAGGATGTTGTGCATTGTTCCAAGGGTGTTGCTATGCAGATACTAGGGTGTTGTGGGTGTATACCAGGGTGTTGCTATGCAGTAACTAGGGTGTTGTTGCCAGGGTGTTGCTATGCAGATACTAGGGTGTCAGCATTGTAGCCAGGGCATTCCTATGCAGTTACTAGGATGTTGTGCTTTGTTGCCAGGGTGTTGCTGTGCAGTTACTAGGAGTGTGTTGTTGCCAGGGTGTTGGTATGCAGATACTAGGGTGTTGTGGGTGTTTGCCAGGGTGTTGCTATGCAGATTCTAGGGTGTTGTGTGGTTGCAGGGCATTCCTATGCTGTTACTAGGATGTTGTGCATTGTTCCCAGGGTGTTGCTATACAGATACTAGGGTGTTGCTATGCAGATACTAGGGTTTCGGTGTGGTTGCCAAGGCATTCCTGTGCAGTTACTAGAATGTTGTGCTTTGTTGCCAGGGTGTTGCTATGCAGATTCTAAGATGTTGTGGGTGTTTACCAGGGTGTTGCTATGCAGTTACTAGGGTGTTGTAGCCAGGGCATTCCTATGCAGTTACTAGGATGTTGTGCTTTGTTACCAGGGTGTTGCTATGCAGATACTAGGGTGTTGTGGGTGTATACCAGGGTGTTGCTATGCAGTAACTAGGGTGTTGTTGCCAGGGTGTTGCTATGCAGATACTAGGGTGTCAGCATTGTAACCAGGGCATTCCTATGCAGTTACTAGGATGTTGTGCTTTGTTGCCAGGGTGTTGGTATGCAGATACTAGGGTGTTGTGGGTGTTTGCCAGGGTGTTGCTATGCAGATACTAGGGTGTTTGCCAGAGCGTTGCTATGCAGATACTAGGGTGTTGTGAGGGGTTGCCAGGGTGTTGCTATGCAGATACTAGGGTGTTATGGGTGTTTTCCAGGTCGTTGCTATGCATATAGTAGGGTTTCGGTGTGGTTGCCAAGGCATTCCTGTGCAGTTACTAGGATGTTGTGCATTGTTGCCAGGGTGTTGCTATGCAGATTCTAAGATGTTGTGGGTGTTTACCAGGGTGTTGCTATGCAGTTACTAGGGTGTTGTAGCCAGGGCATTCCTATGCAGTTACTAGGATGTTGTGCTTTGTTGCCAGGGTGTTGCTGTGCAGTTACTAGGAGTGTGTTGTTGCCAGGGTGTTGGTATGCAGATACTAGGGTGTTGTGAGTGTTTGCCAGGGCGTTGCTATGCAGTTACTAGGGTGTTGTGAGTGTTTGCCTGGCTGTTGGTACATAGACGTCACTATTTTCTCTAGGTCTAGTGTGTGAAGTTTCTACATGATAGTTCCACAGTTTGTGATGTAATTGTTCGTAATATAGTACAAGAACAGAAGGAATCCTTTGTGTTTTTCACTGCTGTATTAATTTCATCAGCTTTTCATCATCACAGTCAAGATTTGTGCATCTGCAGTAGAGTCATTTAACCTAAACACTAACCCAACCAAGTGACTTTCTGCATGTTAAGCAGGTGAACTCGGGTGGGTTAGTGTTCTGTGTTTTTGTGCTTTATTAGGGGATCAGCTGGTCTGTTTGTTACTGCTGCCTGACACACACACATTCACTGCAGAAAACCACACAATTACGACAGGAATCAGACATCGACTGGTCACAGTCAACATTCATAGTCCCCTCAAGTGTGTGTGTGAGAGAGTGTGTTCAGGAGTCAGAGACACTATAGGCTGTTGCCATAGTCGTCAGAGAGGGAACACTTCTTTCTTTCGTTCTCTCTCAGTCTGGAATGAGGGGGTGTTTTGACCTCACTCCACCCCACCGCAGGACGAAACATGGACAACTGCTTCCTGTCAGCTGCCACTCAAAGCACTGAATGAAAGAATGTGGAGGAAAAAACTCATTTCTCTGGAGGAAGAACAATCTCCCGTGTGTCTGCAGCCAATCATGACTCTGTCCTCTGAAAGCCCACGGCGAGAATCACGAGCGCTGACCGCACATCCCACATCAGATCAGAGGCTGTTTCTGAACATCTTGTGCTTTAGTATTGAGCTCGTTCATTTACTCATACACAGCTCTGCATGATGTCTTTGTCTGTCAAACACATAAGCATCACATTCATCAACACAGACCGTCAGTCACCACAGTATATAATCATGAATCTCTGCACTCGATCCTTTGACAATTATCTCGGTCTTCACTATTGAATCTCACAGTGCCATCCGTTCTCACATGTCCAGGGCCGTCAGGTGTTGCTGCAGGATTTAATTGACCGTCCAAAAGCTTTTTAGTCATTTAATGTAAATTGAGGGAGAGTTTGTGAATGTTTTTAGATTCATCATGTTCCACATACAGCAGAGGATGTTTGCACATTGACCAGCTGTGTGTTTTATTTGAAATGGATTATACCACAGCAGAACCGGTGTTCTTAGAAAAACCCTTTCAGCTGATTGATCAGCACACACAAAACCCATGTGATGTGATTTGATCTAGTTCTTCCTCTGAAGTGTTGCTGTAACTTTATAATAAACCTGTGTGAATCAGACAGAAGCGTGAGGGCTGGACGTGTTTCTGGTTTAGTGTTCAGGCTGTGGACACATTTATCATCCGGAGCTTTAGCTGTTTTAGCTTTCAGTTGTAGAAATGCATCAGAACTTTTACATCACAGTAGTAGAAACAAACTCTGGAGCTCCAGCCACACAATCTATACATCATATAAAGACAAGCATTCATCTTATGACTCAAAGATCGAGCAAACAATGAAAACATGTTTACCCGAGAGAACACACACACTCACACACACACACACACACACACACACACACTTTGTGTTACAGTGTTTAATGGTGTAGAGTAGAAGAGCAGCAGAACTCTGGCAAATACAAAGACTTTTATTAAAGCATTTGCTTGCATCAACTGATTTTATTTTTATTTATTTGCTTTTTTCTGCCTGTTAATGCTCCTTTTTTGCTGTCGAGCAGAAAACGCAGATGTTTCATCCGAATGATTAATTTTCCGCCTGTTTGTTTGGCGCTGTTGTAAATCTACATGGTTCAGGTTTAAACTGTGTTCATGCAGTAAAGTGTTGGAAATCTATAGTTTTTTAATAGATCTGAGATGTCAGACTGACATGTGACGAGCTTTAGTTCTGTTCTTCATTTAGACGGAATGAATCGTGTTTGGAAAAATCAATAGTTCAGAGTTAACAGACGTTCAGAAATCTGATCTGGTCAAACTCAGACACTTCAGCAACTGTCTGTGGATGATGTCACTTCCTGGAGGGTGATGTCATGAAGGAAGTGGTTTTTGTTTGGTGTTGTTGGTGATATTGAGGACAAACTTGTAAATTGATTATCAATTCAATCATGTTTATATTTCAGTTACAAAAACACCTGAATGTTTCTGAGTACGTTACAGAAATGAGGCATTCGGTTTATTCTTTCTCTGTTCAGCTGGTTTTGTCTTCATTGAGGCGGTGAGCTGCCGCCGCTCTGATATTTAATATATTGAGTGGTTTTCTCTCTCAGTCAGAGTCAATATGAAACTGTCACCTTCCATCAGTGTGATGTGAATCTATTTCACTTTGTCTCTAAAACTGGACTTTCACAGAAAATCATTTCATTTGGTGTTGGCCGGTGCCGGTGACGGAGGGCCGCGCGGTTCAATCGCACTTATAGCTCGTCTGATTATTAAAGCACAATTAATCTTCGCTGTGGCACTCAGACAAATAGAAGCACAAAGTCTTTGATGTTTGGCAGCGAAACACTCGCTGAAGATGAAAGCCGTGCTGAAGCCTCCAGCGTTTTCAAGAGTATATGATGTGATACGGCATGCTGAACCTTATTTTTCATATTCATGTGCCTGATTCTCAGAGGAAATGAAGAACGAAGGAAACGTTTTGATTTGAAGAAAGAAAGTGAGAATGGGTGGACTCACCGTTTCCTCCAGCAGTTTAAAACACACAAGAAAAACGTCTTTACGCATGAAAATATATGAGAAATATATATATATATATATATGTATATATGCACAAATATAACATACAGTGAATATCTATGTAAATATGTAGGGAATTTCACACATGTTGAGTTTTAATTTATAAATATATTTTACGAAGGAAACGTGATGCAATTCAACACATGAATTTATGTTACATCTGCATCCTGTGAACGTGGAGCCTTTATACTGATGACTTGTGCTTAAAGATCGCTTTAGCACAGACTGTCTAACCATCCGTCCCTCTGTCTGTCTGTCCATGCATCTGTCTGTCTGTCTGTCCATCCATCTGTCTGTCTCTCTGTCCATCTGTCCGTCTGTCCATCCATCTGTCTGTCTGTCTGTCTGTCCGTCTGTCCGTCTGTCTGTCCGTCCGTCTGTGTGTGTGTGTGTGTGTGTGTGTGTGTCTGTCTGTCTGTCTGTCTGTTTGTCCATCCATCTGTCTGTCTGTCTGTCCATCCATCTGTCCGTTTGTCTGTCTGTCCGTCTGTCTGTCTCTCATCTATCTATCCATCTTTCTGCCTGTCTGTCTATCCGTCCATTTGTCTGTCTTTCCATACATCCGTCTGTCTGTCTCTCATCTGTCCATCCATCCATCTCTCCGTCTGTCTGTCCATCTGTCTGTTTGTCCATCCATCCGTCTGTCCGTCTGTCTGTCTATCCATCTTTCTGTTTGCCTGTCTGTCTATCCATCTATCCATCCATCCATCCATCCATCCATCTGTCTGTCTCTCATCTGTCTGTCTGTCCATCTTTCTGTCTGTCTGTCTATCCATCCATCCATCCATCCGTCTGTCTGTCTGTCTGTCTGTCATCTGTCTATCCATCTGTCTGTCTGTGTGTATCTCTGTCTGTCTGTCCACCTTTCTGTCTGTCTGTCTCTTATCTGTCTATCCATCTGTCTATCTATCCATCCATCCATCCATCTGTCCATCTGTCCATCTGTCTGTCTCTCATCTGACCATCCATCCATTTGTCTCTCATCTGTCTATCCATCTGTCTGTCTTTCTGCCTATCTATCTATCTATCTATCTATATATCTGTCTGTCTGTTTGTCTGTATCTCATCTGTCTATCTATCCATCATGTTTATGATTCCTCACGGTGTTGAACTTCAAAGTGTTTCAATTAAGGAAGCGTCCAGGGAAAAACGGTTCAATAAAGGTTCAAAGGTGTAAACACAGTTAGACTGTCCTGCCATATGAAATATGAAGAGACGCCTCCAGAATGGAGCAGCTGCACAAGATCTGAACATCACAATATTGACACTGAGAGAGAAGAGAACATCTGAACATCAGTCTGAACAGACATTCATCTCAGATTTCACAGTAAACCAGAATCATCTTCATTCTCTACTGCCATTAATATGATGTTTTCAGATGTATTGTCTCATGAAATGTGTTTTATTGTCTCAATTGTTGTTCATGTGTTTATTTGGCTTTTCTCTGTTAGTAACACGGTTAAATCGCTGGTAATGAGATGGTTCCACCCTGCAGAAAACCTCATTTATTTCACTTTTATTATGTCAGACGCCATTGATGTTTTAATAGAGTCTCTCTGCTCGTATTACCAGGAGGAAATGATTTGACCGATGTCATGAATTGGTCTCATTCGTAATCATCTCAGGCTGGCGGAAGAATCAGGATGAATGTGTGAATATGAGTTTTTCCATTGACAGTGAGTCTGTGAGTTTCTCCAGGCTGAAGAGGTTCACTGAGATAAGAAAGAGGACTCATTAATGGACTGAGATCTGCCGAAATACACAATGTTCTCTATGATCACTCATCGGCGTCATGTATTCAGACACACGGCTCGCTCCACACACCTACATCTTCATCATGAATACAGAGCCTGTTTTCAGCGCTGCGATCTTGAGAGTCTGTAGCTCATCATGTGTCAATCTTACGATCGTCCGCACCGTCACGTCACACAATAAATATTTCATCTCACGGTGTCACATTGCTGTTATTGTGCACCTCAGGATAGACTTTCTTTCTATCTGTCTCGTTTCTCTCATGCTGTACTTCATGATAAAACTGAAACCGAGCAGCACAGATTTCATGATGCAAATCTCCAGTGTTATTACTTTGATATACTGCATATTGTGATTTCAGTGATTTCAGCATCAGGGTTTGAGGACAAAATGACGTCAGTGATGAGCGACAGCTGCTGCGGTGAGTGTGATGGATAACGTCCCGTCTCGTCACATCTGTGAGGCTCTGATCAGCCAAATAACAATCAACCGCCTCATCAGAGCAAAGGTGCGTCTCTCTTCAGCCCTGAAAACATTTGGAGAGGCCATCATGACGGCCAAGGGCAGATCGATGACATTTATTAAATTGTTTTCTTGGCTGACACATCGCATCTAAACCTGACCTTTAGCATACAGACAGCCGGCTGTAAACGCACTGCAGCTCTAATGAAACGCTGGAGAGACATCTCTGCTCGGAGCTGGAGTTTTTCTCCTCCGTTTCTCATCTGTGTTTCTCTTTGATCTCTTCACTGAGAGAAAGGACGCTTTCCAGACAGCCCAGTGTCTTTCTGAAGCCATGAAATAAAAACTTCACCCTGCATGCGAGTCGGTTCATCGTACAGTAACCACAGAAACCCTGCTTTGCTACTTTGCTGGTGTAGGAATTAAGTGTCAAAATTATGGCGTCTTTGATGTCTCGACCTTCATTGCTGTGGAAACGGTGAGAAGCGAGTGTCTCTCAGAGAACCTGTCTGTTTGTCTGTCGGAGATCTGTCTGTCTGTCCTGCTCTCACTGCAGTCGTGTTGCAGTGTTGGCGGCGCGTCTCATCTCAGTCTTTCTCTTTCATATTAAAGGCGACGGGATGTTCAAAGTGCTGCTGATCAAAGGCTGCTCGTCTCTCCTCGTTCTGCAGCTTTCAGGAGCTTCATACGATCCTCTCGTAGATTCTCTCATGCATCTGAACGAGCCGCACTGATTCACGTGAACTCTTCAGGTCTGAGGGTCAATCTGTCCTGTGTAAAGCGTGAAACTCGACTGAATCTCCTTCTGTTGACTGTTAGCTAGTGTTTGCAGAACATCCTCGAAGAGGTCAAGAGGTCGGATGATTCAGATCTTCACTTTGAAACGCTCCAGATTAATTCATAAGTAATGATCCGTCACTGACGCTGCTCTGTTTGTATCTCGAGTTAATGAGCACGCATGTCGAATGCTTTTCTTCATGATGGATTTCAACTATTAAACTCCATCAAGTGTGAAGCAGAGAAATGGAAGTATTCATCAGATGGCGCTTTACAGATACTAGGGTGTTGTGAGGGGTTGCCAGGGTGTTGCTGTGCAGATAATAGGGTGTTTGCCAGGGCGTTGCTATGCAGATACTAGGGTGTTGTGGGTGTTTTCCAGGGCATTGCTATGCAGGTACTAGGGTGTTTGCCAGGGCGTTGCTATGCAGATACTAGGGTGTTATGAGGGGTTCCCAGGGGCATTGCTATGCAGATACTAGGGTGTTGTGAGAAGTTGCCAGGGCGTTGCTATGCAGATACTAGGGTGATGTGAGGGGTTGTCAGGGCTTTGCTATGCAGATACTAGGGTGTTATGGGTGTTTTCCAGGGCGTTGCTATGCAAATACTGGGGTCTTGTGAGGGGTTGCCAGGGTGTTGCTATGCAGATACTAGGGTGTTTGCCAGAGCGTTGCTATGCAGATACTAGGGTGTTGTGAGGGGTTGCCAGGGTGTTGCTATGCAGATACTAGGGTGTTATGGGTGTTTTCCAGGGCGTTGCTATGCAAATACTGGGGCCTTGTGAGGGGTTGCTAGGGTGTTGCTATGCAGATACTAGGGTGTTTGCCAGAGCGTTGCTATGCAGATACTAGGGTGTTGTGAGGGGTTGCCAGGGTGTTGCTATGCAGATTCTATGGTGTTGTGGGTGTTGGCCAGGGTGTTGCTATGCAGGTACTAGGGTGTTTGCCAGGCCGTTGCTATGCAGATACTAGGGTGTTGTGAGGGGTTGCTGGGGCGTTGCTATGCAGATACTAGGATGGTTACCAGGCCGTTGCTATGCAGATACTAGGGTGTTGTGAGGGGTTGCCAGGGCGTGCGTTGCTATCCATTTAGAATATAATAAACCTCTAAATCTGATTACTATGAGACAATATTAAAGTGCTATTATGCTTTTTCAAATATTACCTTTCATGCAGTGTATAATGTAGCTGTGAATGTAAACAATCCAAAAGTGTACAATAAATAAAGTTATTGTTTCTTAAAAGAAAGAATCATCTGTGAACTGCCTAAATGAGTCGTCAGGAATTCAAATCCCACTTCCACGATTGGTACACGTCACTGGGTAACACAGTGTTCTGCTGTCTGCTCACGAACAACTTGACCCGCTCTCAAACACTGTGACTTTTTAGTGTGGATAACATCATGTCGAGAAGATGTTGTAAAAGTAAATTTGTTTAATTTTCACTTCCGAGGCTCTCAGAAAGGAGAGGTTTAGAGAGACTGAATCTTCGAACTGCTTCGAACAAATCGTTTAAGAATTTTTGAGAAATTAGGTGATATTAAATGTATATTATTATAAAAGTGTTTTTTCTTGCATGTTTGTAAAACTGTTGTAGGAGACTCCCAAAACAATATTAGGAATCTTAAAAATGGCATAATAGGGGCGCTTTAATAAAATAACCGTCTCTCTGTCTCTCTCTATTTCTGTCGCTCTTCTGTCAGGTTCATGTAAAATGTTCAAGCTCAGATTTGATTGGACGTTACAGGGAAGTTTTTGTCTGCAGGGTTCCTATAATTGACCGGCATGAAAAGACCTTCTGAAGAAGAACAGAACAGAACAGAGAGTTTTGTGCTTCTGGCTTTAATCAGACGTCTGGAGTCTCTGTGCAGCAGCGGCTGAATTACATATTCATTTATTCGTGTGTTGTATTACAATCCAACATTACAAGTACTGAACGCTGAAATTAGTACTTTTAGGAGATCTTTGTGTTTTAGAAATTAGCGGCAGGACCTGAAGGTCATGTGACTGTCTTAATATGATCAGGTGCATTATGGGAAGGTGTTCACTTGCTGTTGTTTTAATGCTAATCCGTCAGGGAAGGATGGTAGTTAATGTAACTAACATGTGGATGGAAGATTCATTCAGGAAGTGATGTCGTGATCTTGCGTGATCTTCGATCATTAGTGCTGATTGTTTGTGATTGTGATCAGATGGACATTCGGTGAACTGAAGTCACTGCAGATTTCAATTATGGTGGAACTTCATTTTTCACAGATTCATTTAGTTAATCCCAATCTGACAAGAAACAATCGCCAAGGAGAGAAATAGATCGGTAAATCTCGATCTGACGTGGTCTGTGAGCGGATGGATGCGAAGACTCGCGCTGACCGGCCGACGTTCTTTCAGCAAATGTGCCATTAGAAGAGCTCGGATCCTTCAGAAATGTGAAAACAAACCGAAGATAAATGAGATTTGGCACCATGACAGACATTTTACAAATGTGTTGCTCTAATTCTGTAATGTGAGGAATGTTATGGCAGAATAGAAGAGATGAATGTGCTGGTAAAACTTCCAATTACCTCAAATATGAATATAAAACAACCATCTGTACGAATGTGCAATTAGTGATAGACTCGAATATCCTGTCCTGATGGAGATTTGACATTTAATTCTATTTTAGCTGATGATGTCTGCTCTAAACTCTCCTCTAGATTTTCATTATTTATTATGTTTATGAGTCTGTTTCCTCGTAAAGACTGTCTGCTGCTCGCTATGAAGATGATTTCAGTCATTATGTTACACAATGAAGGTAAAACCTCAAACACGCACGCTTGAGCTTTCATAACTGTACAAACAGACACAAACACTCACTTATTGATGGCTGTGTTGGGATCTGCTGTCAGTTTGATCCGTCAGAGATCAGAGCTGAAGCTCCTCAGGCTTCAGGAGGATTTCTGACTCCCTGCAGTGAGCAGAACTTCACAAACGCTGAAGAAACACTTCCTGCATTCACTCACACCAGACAAACCTGCAGGAATGAGTGTAGAAACACTTGATCAGAGACATGTACAGATGGCGGGAGAGACGTTCTTTCGTTGTTTCCTCTGTGATCGGATATGATGACCATGTGTCTCTCATTTACCTGCGTGATGAAGGCGAATGATTCAAGTCTTATAAGGAATCACCCATGAACAATCTCCATTGTGCCACGACAATAATCTAACCTGCTTCCAGAAAACAGTATTTACACAATGTCTGTTAAAATATATGTACAGCTGAGTGCATAAGTTTACACCCCCCTCAGAAACTGGAGGATTTGGTCTCGAGTGAGTCTCAGAGCTTCATGATGTTCTCGCTGGACTCTCTTCATTTCATTATTATTGCACAAAAAACAACAACTCCACTGATATTCTGATCATTGACTTCTGAAGAAACATAAAACATGAGGCTTGTGAACAAAAAGTACTTTTTCTGAGACCTAATTAAAGGAGCTTTTATTATTCACTGGCTCTTAATGAAATCATTAGAGCTGCCTTTGATTCACAGCAGAGAAGCAGAAAATAGAAAAGATATTCTGATATATCATAATGAATATTTTATGTATATATATATATATCACTCAGAAATTGCTAGTAAATTTCACAATTAATTACAAAGAAACGGCAAGTAACACATTGAATTAAATGTGATATAATGTGTCAGAATGTCTGTGATGTTACAGCTGTGAGGAGCAGAAGTCTGGACGAATGAGGTGTGGCTGTGGGCGGGGCTTCCCTTTCGCTTGTGTCTGTCTCTGTTGTTCTTCAGTTCTGTTCTTGAGGTTATCTGTGTTTTTCCTGTTGATACAGTCGTTCTGCAATGATTTAACACACAGTCCTCCCCAGTGTCTGATTCTGACGGTCATTCTGCTCGTTCTGATTGAATGAAGTCCAGATGTTCTCCACTGATGTTCTCCACTCCGTTATCAGCCAAAATGTCCAGAGAACTGCCAGACGCTTCTTGTGAAACTGATTCTTTTCTGTGTCCTTGGGAACAAAGTTTCTTCTCAGATTGCAGCTGTGATTCATGGGGGTGTTCAGCTCCTGTAGAGAGCAGAGATGAGCGTCAGGACAAACATGTCTGTCTGTTTCCCTTCAGCTGTGTGTTTAATGAAGGTGCTGCTGCTTAATAAATGACAGATGATTTGATGTATGAGTGCTGAACACAGCTCTGTTTAATGACCGAGAGCTTCGTTAGAAACACTGAACCCTGTTGAGACCATCAGCTGTGAGATTCACTGATTCAGACATGCTGATATGAGCTGGACGTCTGTGGAGACTCGCTCCTGTTCTGTGAACATGTGAGTGGATTATTGAGTGTGTTTGTGTAGAAGCGTCACATGTTCTTGTGTAGATGTTGTTTCACAGACCAGAGCTTCATTATTATAAGCATGTTCAGAGCTTTGTTTCGATTCAGTAGAATGATAGACGTGCTCAGGATTCAACACACACACACACACACACACACACAGACACACTTACTCTCACATTCACTTACACACACACACACACACACACACTCGAGGGCTCTTCATCTGCATGTCTTGATTCTCTTTCATCATCAGGCTCAGAGACGCAGGAGTGATTGTGACGTTTGATCAAAGTTCAGTCAGATTCCATAAAACTCGTCTGTTTCTCTCCAGCCACCGTCTGTGTTCCTGTACTGGTGACACAAAATATATACATTCTGAGAACGTTTCTCTTACATTCCCATTGAGTTGTTTTCTGAATGTTCTCTGAATGTTCTGAAACAAGTAAGAACATTTAAAGGGGTGGTTGATTATGATTTGACTTTTTTAACTTTAGTTAAAAAAGTTTTAACTTTAGTGTGTAATGTTGCTGTTTGAGCATAAACAACATCTGCAAAGTTACGACGCTCAAAGTTCAATGCAAAGAGAGATATTTTCTTTTACAGAATTCTCTGTTGAAGGACTACAAGGAGCTTCTTCCTGGGTTAGTGACATCACTAACCCTAAAATTTACATAAACCCCGAGAACACACAACAAAGGGGGCGGGGCCATGTTGGGCTGCTTTAGAGAAGAGGAAGAGTTGTTGTAGTAGAGTGTTGTTGACATGCCGTCATTTTACGCCGGACTGCTTCACAAACGAGGGTCAATTCAACACAAAAGATTAACATGACGGCACATGCTAGTGGATGAGTTGAATCAACTCCACAGCAACTACATAAATTTATCCACTAACCATTCAGAAACGTCTAAAAGTTGTAACTTCTTCCTGAGTCTCTCCATCAGTGTCGACTCCGGTTTGAACAATGTAAGGCTGAACACCGTTACTGACAATCCTCATTTTGGCTGCGTGAGATTCTCCAGCTTTGTTGTTGTTGAGCGACCTGAAGCGTGAGCTGTTAAAGCTCCGCCCTCTTCTGGAAAGGGGGGCGGGAGCAGCAGCTCATTTGCATTTAAAGGGACACACACAAAAACGGCGTGTTTTTGCTCACACCCAAATAGGGGCAAATTTGACAAGCTATAATAAATGATCTGTGGGGTATTTTGAGCTGAAACTTCACAGACACATTTTGGGGACACCAGAGACATCTTGTGAAAGGGGCATAATTGGTCCCCTTTAAAAAACATTAGATGAACATCCAACTAAAACATTTCAGGAAAAAACATTCCATGTGACGATGTATAAATAATGTTTTGTGCTAACGTTTTGAGAAAATTATTAACGACCAGATAACAAATGTTCTATTAATGTTACTTGGAGACAGAAGGACAGACAGACAGTCCTGTTTCAGATGGATCTTCTGTTGAAAACACGAGTCTGTTTGCTTCAGTAAATACTGAATCTGCAGGTCAGAAACCAGCAGGACGGTCACTTACAAGCGGCCAACTGGATCCACACTCTACTTTCTGATGCTGCCGGATTTTGGCAGTTTTAAATGTCTTCACAGTTGGTTTAACACATTCTAGAAATCACACTGCCAAACCATAGTCTGTGTGTGTGTGTGTGTAAAATATGTGCTTATGACATTCCCACCAGGGATCTGATTTACACAATTAAACACCAGTAAACCTGTCTGAGCTCAGCTGAGGCGTCCAGTAAGGCAGATTGAACCATCCCACCGGACTGTAGAGACACACTCGACTGATGGTGTGTGTGACCGTGTGAGAACAGCATGAGATATAATGAGAGAGACAGTGACGGGTTTATTAGACACGATCTTCAGTGTGTTTGAACACATGTACTGTGTGAGTGTGTGTGAGAGAGAGAGAGAGAGAGAGTGTGTGTGTGTGTGTGTGTGTGTGTGCGTGTGAGTGATGTAGTTTCTCACATGTTTCTCCTCTCAGAGTCGTTCTTTGATTCTCAGCGCTGACAGCGTCTCTAACGAGAATCCGGAACATTTAATATTCTGTTTTAAAACTAAATCTGCACATAAGTCAGTCCTGTTGGACTCGCATCACATTTCTGACATCTGTGATATTATATAAATGAGCCTCAAGAATTAATCAGACCAGTGATGGAAGAATGTGTGTGTGTGTGTGTGTGTGTGTGTGTGTGTGTGTGTGTGTGTGTGTGTGTGTGTAAATCTGTAATTTACAGTACCAAGAACAGAGTTCAGTATGGTTTAATGTGATGGGGATAAAAACACATCAGTCTGTTAACAGATGTATCCAGACTGACAGGAGCGATCGAGGATCTGTCAGTGTGAATGAACGTGTGTTTTATTTGTGTTCAGATCTTCAGATGGTCAGTGTGTTTTTCTCTCTGTGTTTGAGCTCTGACTATAGAAGCACATCTCTGACAAACATTAGATTTTAAAAAATCATGCTTAGATTAATCTTAATTAAAAAGTCGAAATTGAAATAAAATGTTGAAATTTTGACTTTCTATGTTATAATTTTTACTTTTTATGTCATTATTATGCCTTTTTTTTTTTTTTTTTTTTTTTTTTTTTACAATCGCTAGGACACATTTCTCAATACTTAGGTCACTTTTGCAAAACTCTTCACACAGTGAGCACAACAGAAGTCTATGTGGGCTAAACTGAGGATCAATTATCATTGCTTTGGCACAAAATGCATTCAATGACTACATCTCTCAAATTTCATGAATTCTTTTCTCACTCAGACACTTATATTACTGTAGATATTACTGTAGAAATGTAGCAAATTTCTGTCTTATTCAGTTTTGTATTATGTTATGGTTTTGAACTTAAGTTTAACAGTTTTGAAAACAGTATGTAAGCATGTGCAAATTGGCCTGTACGTTTTGGCAGTTGTTGTGTCTGAGTGAGAAAAGAATTCATGAAATTTGAGAGATGTAGTCATTGAATGCATTTTGTGCCAAAGCAAAGTCATAATTTTGACTATTCGTTGCATTAACACTTAGTATGTTTTAATTTTAACTGTCATAATTATGACTTTTTATGTCATAATTGTGACTTTTTAAGTCATGATTTCAGCTGTCATAATTTTGACTTAGTATTTCATATTTTTGACTTATGTCATAATTGATTTTTTGTCATTATTATGACTTGTATATTTTTTTAAAGTCATAATTTTGACTATTCATCTAAACACTTAATATGTTATCATTTTGACTTTTTTATCTTATAAATATGACATAGTATGTTATAATTTTAACTTTTTATGTCATTATTATGACTTTTTTGCCTTAATTTTGACTATTCATTGCATTAACACTTAGTATGTTATAATTTTAACTTTGACATAATTGTCAATAATAATAGTCATGTCAATAATAGTCATGATTTCAGCTGTCATAATTTCGACTTAGTATTTCATATTTTCGACTTGTCATAATTGATTTTCTGTCATAATTGATTTTTTATGTCATAATTTCAACTTAGTATGCCATAATTTTTACTTTTTATGCCATTATTATGACTTATGATGTTTTTAATGTCATAATTCTTACTTTTTAACTCATAAATATGACTTAGTACGTCATAATTTTAACTGTTTATGTCATAATTGAGATTTTTATCTCATAATTTAGACTTTTTTTGTCATAATTATGATACAAAAGCATGATTTATTTCTTATCTGGAGGAAATGTGCTTCCATATCTAACAGCAGTTTCATGTTGCGATATTTGGTTTAGTTACATTTTTAGTCAGTTATTAGTACTGGCTTGTATTTTGAAAGTAACTCTCTAATCCTTGCTGATTTATTTATATTCAGCACAATATGTATCTGAATCAGTCCAAACACACTGCAGCAGCGGCCATATGATGAATTGTAGGTCAGTTGAAGTCTCCAGTGACCTTCAAGCTCTCTGTGTTCTATTTAGAGAGGTGTGTGTGTGTGTGTGTGTGTGTGTGTGTGTGTGTGTCTGTGTGTGTGTCTGTGTGTGTGTGTGTCTGTGTGTGTCTGTGTGTGTGTGGACGAGAGATTTGTTGTAATCTCTTCTGTGGTCTACAGTAGTGCAGCTGGTCTGCAGCAGGGCAGATGTCAAACTTTAAACTCCATTACAGAAACACAAACTGACGGCCGCAAGATTTCAAACGCTGATATTTGACTGTTAGTGTTTACACACTCCTGACCGCCGCTCGCTTCCTACAGTCTCCTTCAGCTGAGACGCAAAGGTCTGATTACCATCACACAGCCTGTGAGTGTGTGTGTCTGTGTGTGTGTGTGTGTCCTAGTTCTGTGGATTTGTTTTCCTGAAGAAAACAGTTTAGATTGGAAATAAATTAAACTAAACTAAACGAGCAAATAAACCTGACCCAAACGAGCGTCTCTTTATCAGCACTGGAGGACGAGTGATGGCGTCTTCAGCTCCTTAATATTTCACTATCAATACTGAAATCAAAATGGCAGTTTAAATACATGCAAAGAGATTCTCTCAGAGTCTGTATCAGTGATTCACAACATCCGCATCACAACCGCTGCATCTGTATGTTTGTGCGTCCAGTCCCATAATGCATCTGTCAGGCTGCCGGTGACCTTCGAGCGCTTCTCTCCGCAGCTCTTGTTCTTTGTTGTTTGACACGTTTGCTTGTAATTAAATGAAGTCGTGCTGGTCAGACATTGAATTAGAGAAGCAGAAGGACCTGATGATTATACTTGAGGAGTTTTGTTTTGCTCGTCTGCAGCGCACAGAAGAAGATAAACCGAATGAACAGACTGATCCAGACTAGAATCCACTGACCAGACCAGATCAGGATTGCTCACTGTAGTTATGAATGTGAGGCTGTAATATTCTCCAGCTGAATAATCACAGATAGACGCTGCTGCGTGAACATGATGAATCTTCTGTGTCTACTCAAGCAGTTTTACTATTACAGCTCTGTATTGCCTTTCATAACTCATTCAAATGTTTTACTGTAGCTCACGCTGCTGTCTGATGCAAAAGGCCTTTTTGAGCACAAAAGCCAGAGCGCCGAGACTTCAGCAGCTCGAGTATAAATCACAGGACTTCAGCAACTCTCTCGGATGAGCCAGAAAACTTTCTGTTTGTCCTGAATCTTCTTTGCGCTGGAATCAGTGAAACTTAATGTGCCCATTAAAGAGACGCGCGCTGACGCTGATGTATGTTTCCATTTCATCATTTAGAAGTGATGTCATCGTCATTAATCTGATGTTAAAGCGTGTAAATGACTTCCGGTCATCCTGCGGGTTCCTGACGCTCCTCCGGTGAATATTGTGACGCTCGCCGCAGTTTAAACTTCATCCGGCGTAACTGGTGTGCTGTTGTCCAATAAAATGAATGGGCGATTTAACAATCCAAACCCTGGCATTAGCATATATCTGTCATTAGCATATATTAGACGGCCTCTTTTAATGCAGATTCTGGCAGTAAACCGCACAAAAATGCTGCAGTTATTACCGCGGTACTCGCACCTTGAGGCGAGAGCAGCGTGTGCAGAAGGAAGCGGATCAGCGGGGAGTGTTTTAGGAATAATTATGCGTGGCTTGAATTATTCAGTTCTAGGAAAGTCCTGGAATATGAACTCCTCACAGTCTCATCTTCTTGGCACAAAGATTTTGTTGAACTGGGTTTTCACGAGTCTCTAGTGCTGCAACTGAGCACATATTTAGATGCATGTAATAAAGTTAGCCAGTGCTGGATCCTTGAGGAGCTCCTCACGCACACACACCATCACACACACACACACACACACACACACACACACACAGCTGCAGAGATTGTCTGGAATCTACACAAACACACTGTTAGTGTACCAACTCAGACATGACAGGAGTGTAAAAACACCATCCAGAAAGATTTAAGTTATTCTCTGTTATTCTCACACACACACTCACACACACACACACACACACATACACACACACACCCTTCTGTCAGACTGATGGAGGGTGAAATGGAGCGTCACACAGATATTTTTCATTCATCCATCCGGATGTTTTCCACCAAATACACCTTCATGCTTTGTTTTTCTTTCTTTTCTACTCCAGCGGTGATGTTTGGGTTTGTCTGATGTGTAGATATATATATATAACTGGAAGAATAAATCTGTTGTGTTTCAGTTCTGCAGTTTCAGGAGGAAGCTGCGTCGTTTATTGCGTGCTCTGCATGCATCGCTTTAGCCCTCGATTCTCTAAATGATTTATGTGAAACAGGTAATAGTACAAATACAGTAGGTAGTCAACTAAAATGCCTGTTACCGTTGTAAGGCCTCGATATAAATACAACCCAGTCACATGTGAAGCTCACCACCAGGTGGCGCAAAGGAACAGTTGGCACCGTTAAGGCTGGAATTGTGACAGTTTTTGTTTGTAAATGAAGATAAAATAATAAAATACTGCGGGTAAAATCTTTAAAATAAAAGTTCTTTATACAACAGTTTGTACTGGTTCTCGAATCTGATTGGCTGAGAGCGTTTTCCAGCCATGCGGTATTCTACTTCTATCACATGGAAACAGTTTCACTATTTGTATCAGTCCGCTAGTTTCTGCCGGATCTATACTGGCAGCTTTTCTCACAGCGAGCGTCAATGGTGGAGGATCAAACCCACTATCATTTTACAAATACTGCTGTTATTGTGTCACAGAATGTTGTTTTAGATGAGAATGTAGTTGTTTAGACCTTAAATATGCGATTTATACATAAACAGCCCCTGTTTGAAAATGTTTAGTCATTTTCGGAGATGTACCCGCCGAGAACAGCTTCATCTCGGCCAGTCCTTCGGGAATTTGCTGCCTATGTAGATTGTGGTTAAACATGAGATATAATTCGCTTTGGGTATATCAGACAGGTATAAGAGAGCAAATCAATTTGGTTAAAGGCAAAGTTTCATAACTTTATATTTTTTATTTAACTTAAATCCTGAGTGCTGCTTTTATACATTTGACTGAATTGTTGTGTTTATTTCCTATTGTACACACTTCATATAATTTTATAATGGCTATTATTGTATATTTAAATATTGTTGTTCAATAAATATTTTATTTTATTATATTTGGTATTGAGAAAGGGTTCGTTAGTGATTGTGATTTTAACTTCAGTGAAAGTTACATTATTACACCATTAGATGGCGACAAAGACTATCTTTATGAGTGAGACTTTTATATTGAAAGGGACTGAAACAGGAAATGTCTTTATTGGTACTTTCAACAGCACCTTATAAGACACAACTGACTAGAGCTGTGATGGGAAATCCCCTTAACCATTAAAAGGATACTAAGACAAAGATATCGCCTTCCTCAGTAGACATTCAAACTGATTTTTTAATTATGAATATAAGATTGATCTGAAGAATAAATGCTGTATCAGGTGCAGGTAATACACTCGCTTAATCGATCTCTGTCTCATTGTACCATAATACAATACGCCTCAATGAAGCGACTCAGTTAACTAATCCTTTAATAGAATCGCTGAATAAGATCGTAGGTGTTTGAATCAAGATCTTTTAACGATTAATCTTGCAGTTTTCATGGCGCAATCCCCAATCTCACATGCTGAGAAAACTGTCATGTGACTCTGGATGTGGTCTTGATTTGTGGGTTTATGATTTGAGGAAGTGTTGAGTCGAGAGCTCCAAAACAGAATACTTAAACTAGAGTTACAGACTCATTATCTGACCAGATATAAATATTCTGGCATCTGTGTTGTTTATTTAAAAAGTGCAGTTTGAGATACACAGGGGAGTCACAGAAAGAGTGTCAGGAATGTGTCTGAGTGGCTGTTTATTTGTGCATGATGGACACACACACACACACACACACACACACACACACACATGCAGTGCTGCTCTCATTATTTCCTGAAGCTGTGCACTGGTGTTAAACTGCAGCAGCTGTAATTGGCCTCACAAACACACACAGAGCTGTTGGTCATATTGAATGTCAATCATGCAGCGCTGCACTCACACATTCAGCACTTATCCTACAACATTCAAGAGCTCTTCACACACACACACACACACACACACACACACACACACACATTATCCGCCATTTACCTTTGACCTGTTTGCTATTGAATCCAGCCTGAAGTGTAATGTTATTCATTCTCACATCTACACTGTGTGTGTGTGTGTGTGTGTGTGTGTGAGAACAGTGAAGAAGTGGCTCATGTATTAAATATATAATATAGAAGCTTGTTTCTGACACAGACTTTCAAAAAAAAAAAAAAGGGGTATTGCGAACAATTCTGACTTTAGAAATAAATGCACTATTTTGTCTATATCTCGCAATTCTGTCAGAGTTTTATATCTCACGATTTCGACCTTTTCATAATTGAGTGAAAAAAGTCTGAATGGTGTGATTAAAAAAAAAGTGGAAAAAAGCTTCCATAGTTTCCTGTTTCCATTTAGATTAGTGATAATAATAATAATAATAATAATAATATGTGCCAATAACAATAGTTAAATGAAAAAATATAATATTATATAATATTATATATTATACTATCATATTTTTATTTTATTGAATGTTGTTTGTATATATGTGTATATATATATATATATATATATATATATATATATATAAAATATTTTATTTATTTGATGTGAGTATGCAGAGCATCTTAAACTGTGGCGCCTGTTTATATGACATGGACATTAAAATTAGTTTGTGGATTTGGACAGTAGAAGACATTTGAGGAATGATCAGAGTTTAATGTAGGGTGTGTGTGTGTGTGTGTGTGTGTGGGTGTGCTTGTTTTCGTGGTTTATGAGGACACAGATGTGTATAATGACCTGGGTATTACCCTGGTATTACGACGTAAACATGAAAAATGAGGACATTTCATGAATAGAATAGCTTTAAAAACAATATTTTATTAAAAATGTAAAAATGCAGACAGTTTCCTGTGATGGGTAGAGTTAGGTTTAGGGGTAGTGTAGGAGGAGAGAATGTACAGTTTGTACAGTATAAAAACCATTACGCCTATGGAGAGTCCTCACTGAGATAGCAAAACAAACCTGTGTGTGTGTGTGTGTGTGTGTGTGTGTGTGTATGTGGTTCCAAAGCAAATACTGCTTTGTTAAGTTTTCTTTGAGGGTTTGGGTGAGTCTTTTATGATTATGATTGGCTTCAGCAGAAGTCTATGACGCGTCCTCCTCCTCATTTAGATGCGTTTAGTCGCGCGCTTTTGTGAGACCCACAGAAAGGAAGCGCGCGCGCACAGACGGGGCTGTTGTCGTGACAACCGATAACGGGACTCTCGTGAAGGGGGCAGCAGAGCGCTAGTGTAGCGAGTGTGTGTAAGTGTGTGTGAGTCAGTGCACGGGAGCTGCGCGCGGGCTGGATCGCAGTTTCCTCCAGTTCATCTCGCGCGTGTTGCCGCTTCAGTCTCCGGTTATTCCCGCGGATCTCTCGCGCTCTTCATCTGTTCACTGTGTTTCTCTGTGGATATCGTTACTCTGTGGAGATGTTTGTGTGGGGACGCACATCGTTTCGGCAGCTGCAGGCGTGTTTTTTCCGACTGCTATGCTTTATTCCCACAGGATTCCCGGTGATCAGCGTGGACAGCCAGAGATCCACCGACAACATCACCATCAGACAGGGAGACACGGCCGTGATCCGGTAAGACGAGAACTTTCCTCAACTAACTCCGTTTGTCATGTCCTTCATCCCTCAGACTCTTCAGCTCCATCATCAGCACCACTGCGGGAATCAAACACACACACACACACACACACACACATACACCCGCATCCGACACGCGTTTCATCAATAAACAGTGGCGCGCGCGCGCTCTTCTGATCAGATCGCGCTTATATAATCACATTCACTGATTAAATTAATAATCGGATCCCTCTCACCTGATTAACATAATACTGATTAATGATCGGGTCTGATCAGATGAGTTTGTGTCAGTACTCTGGTAATAAGTTTCGCACGTGATCACTGTGGAGATGTTTGTTATTTCTGTTGTTTCTGATGCAGGGATTCATCTTCATGCACGCGCTCTTCATCAGCAGAGATTCATCAGAAGTAGAAGCAGGAGCTCATGTTGTGTGAGATGCTTTCATGAGCAGCTGGGCAGAATGAGCTTAGTTAGTTAGTTAGTTTCATTATTAAATGAAATGACTGACTCATCGTCATATCTGGACAGACATTGATGTGTGTTTATCGATGCTGAGGCTCAGAGTTGTGCATGACCTGCTGTAGATTGTTAGTTATTAAATAGACTGTTGTTTCAAGCATCATCTGCCAGCTGCATAAACACTGTTTAGAGTCTTAAGAATGAGTCTGAACAACTAACAGTTTGCCAAATGGGGTAATTAGTTTTACATTTCCAATTCTAATTATTCCAATCAACGCTTTTGTGTAACTGACTTTAAGAAAGTTGTGACAGACATTAATGTGTGTTTATCGATGTTGAGGTTCAGAGTTTGACATGACCTGCTGTATATCTGTTGTATATTTGTTATATATTGGAAGTTGCATTATTAAAAGGGGTCATGAATTGTGAAATCAACTTTTCCTTGAGCTTTTGATATATAAGAGGTCATCGTACTATAAGAATATCCTGTAAGTTTCAGAACTGAAATCTTCCTTGTTAGTCCAATAAAAGCTTTTATTGACACCAGACCCAGAGAACGACTGATCCTGGAATGTCTCAGTTGAGCTTTATTTATTTGTATTCGGTTCATTTCACTGTGGATTCTTTGGTAAATCAATCGCATTTCGGCGCAGGCTTTGCAAACAGACTTTTCCGATATGGACTCGACAGTAATGCAACAACATGTCAGTAACTGTGTTAATTCTAATGCCTGATCTGATATTAATGATTCATGTACAGTCAGATGATCTTTGTGTCAGTAAATCAAACCAGTGAATAAACACTCAACTTCACGTTGTTTCTCTTAGTAGGATGAAAATAATCTGTTATTTAAACGGTGATTATATATAGAAAGTGATCAAAGAACGCTCCCTTTACAATTACTAGAGCTGTCAATCAAACAGTGAGAGTTTATCAGTGACTGAGTTCTGGACTCGCACCAAAACTTCTGTTTTATTCAACAAATCTCTTATATCGTGTGTGCACTGTTAGTTATGATGAAAGCATTCGTTAGTGTGCAGAAATTGAGTTTCAATGACGAGATCACTGCTTCCATGATCTCAACAACATGTCTGTGATCGACTACAATGTTCATCACTGCAACCTTTCATGCCACGATCTAAATATAATGCCATAGATCTAAATGTAATGCAACACTTTTCATGATTAGTTAACCTTGAGAGCTGTAATAGTAAAAAGTGCTAAAAGTTTTCGAGAGAGTAATACTTGTCTATTTCAAATGTAAAGATTTCAGCCAATCACAGCAGTGGGCGTTTCCACTGAAGTCTCACAGAGACACGCCCCTTAAAACAGAGCGCTCAAATCAGAAAATAAAATCAGGGTAGGAAAAATGCCTTTTATTCCTAACCCTAACCCTAAATTATGACAATTTTTGATGTAAAAATCATACTGGACAGACGTTGATGTGTTTGAGGCTCAGAGTTTGGCCTGACCAGCTGTATATTGGTTGAATATTGGTTGTATATTGGTTGAATATTGGTTATATATTGGTAGTTAGTTGCATTATTAAATAGACTGTCATTTCAAGCTGATTCCTGGACAGATGCTGATGTGTTTAAGGTTCAGAGTTTGGCCTGACCTGCTGTATATTGACCTCACCTTCACCTTCTACTTTGCCCTTCACTGCGATTATTACAGTTATTAGACATTCACTGCGAGAGAGAGAGAGAGAGAGCGATCCTGCTGAACACTTTCTCTTCATCATCGTTACAGCAGAACTCAGGAACTCATTCAGATTCATCAGAACCGCACACAGACCTGATTAGACCAAATGTGTTTTTGTGCTGAGTGGCGGTGATGGTGATTGGCTGTGAAGTGCACCGGGTCACTTTGTGTTTGACATTAGTCAGTTGGAACATGTCTTTCTCCCAGTGCGGCATGTGAATCCGAGCCCTAGACCTCCACACGCAGTCGAAACGCTTGAAGTGGTTTCAGTTTGAATACACACACACATACACACACACTATTCATCTCCTCACTGTCTTCAGACACACAGCAGTGAGACGCTCTCATTCATAAATCAGCGAGTGTCTTAGCTGAAGGCGCACAAGTCTGATTGAAGTGCAGTTTAGACTCGGGGGTTTGGATTGTGTTTGAATGTTTAGAGGCGCTTCCAGTGTATTGATGTGTTCACCAACAGCATATGGCATTAGAGCAGAGCTTCTCAGCCGCTTCTGCTTCACAATGGACATCAACACCGTGCCAAGGCCCTAAGCCGTATCTGAGGTCATCCGGGACTGATTTTCTTTCACCTTGTGTAGTTTCGTTCATGGTTGGTTTTGAGGATGAGGGCCGGCTAACATCTATTCATGTTGCATATTCTTCCAAGCAGCAATTGCACCAAAATAACATTGAGTTTCTTTGGCCTTTCGATCAGCAACAAAATACATGGCAGTTTTACCACCTTAATCAATGTATAAGATTAATTGTATTTAATTTGTTATATATTAACTGCGCAATGGACTATATGCACAGAGTGTTCTTTAGAACTTCCGCAATAATATAAGCCAGCTGGAAAACTTCCACTGAAATGTCATTTGTTGGTGTGTTGAGCATCAGTAGTGTAATACGTAGTTTATAATCAGAATATAGTCACTTAAATAGTCAGGCCTAGCGTTAATTTAGTTATTCAAACGTAAGACAACATAAAATAAATAAATAAAGACGTGTCTCAGTGTGCCTCCTCGGCAAAATTCAATTCAACCATCGACTTTCGTGTGAAAAAAGCGTCAACACACTGTAAATTAAACATTTATTGTGCACTTTAATTAGATTCATTGAATAAAACGTGAGTTTTCACTAGTGTGCTGAAATCATTGATCTTGCACTGCTCTGACTGACAGCTGCTGTGATTACAAAGAGAGAGTGGTGCTTTCTGTGTAATTCATTCACAAGAAAAGTTATTGTTTTTCAGTAGATTTTGTGAGTACTTCATACTTCACCTTGACAAAATGTATTTTTAAACCTATTGATTTTATAATGTTTAATATTTATTCAAAAGCAAAACTGAGTGAAAAGCTATTACAGGAAATGTCTAATATATGCGCAAATAAATAGTCCTTTGCCACCATCTGATGGTTATAGTGGTAATTAATGTCTTTTTTTATATTTAAATGTGTTTTCTATAAATTGTTGGACTTCCTACATGTTGAAACGTTTGGTTTTACCAATGGGGATAATCTCAGAAGGATGAACAAATAATGTTTGTGGTCATCACATTAAAAATAACATTTGAAGTGCTGGAGAAATGTTGTGCGAGTGTGTAATTACAGACACCGCGTTTCTTATTCAAATGTTCCCATTAGCTTCATCTTTATTGCAATCAATAAAACTGGTTTATTGGCAAATTAATTAAGTGTGATAACTGCTTTAAAATATAAATACAATATTAAAGAGTCAACCATTGGTGGTTTTGTGTCGATGTACAGGGAGTACAGAATGACAGTTCACCGGAAATGACCAAGCTGGCTTAACGAAAAACCAGGAAGTAACTGTGCATATGGTCAGTTCTATCATTAGTGTGATTCAGCATGTAATCGATCAGATCAAACTAGCGCTGAATGTTTCCATTGTATCGTTAGAAACAGGATTGTTTGCTTTATTCTTGGAGCAAAAGATGCTGTTTTTGCCCTCAATTCCACCTTTAAAATGGAGTGATTGGTAAAGATAAAGTCCCTGTGCTGTCAAAGGCTCTTTTCACTGTTTAACCCATGGGCACTCGAGCAAAACTAGACAATTTTGCACAGAAATATTCTAAATTAATTTAATCATCTGTTTAATAAAAGATGCAATGAAGCGCACCCTAACGCTGAAGTATTTACTGTGTATTCCAGTTTAGTATGCAGAGACGACTGCGAGTATAACGCAGAGATTCCCAACCAGGGTTACACCAACTCCACTGGGCATGATGGTTTACTCTCCTTTTCTCTCTTCTGTAAAATGCTTTTCCATATGATGAAAGACGCAAATGCAGAATATGGTCTGGCTCGCCTGAATTTCATGTCTTGAGCTTATTTATCTCCTGGGATATCATGGTTTTTGTTCACATGCTGAGTTTGAGGAAACCTGTTTGGAAACAGTCATGGTTTAAAATCGCACATTCGTATTGCATGATAAACTTTCAGAAAGTCGGACAGAAGGCAGTAATGGGAACTGTGTAAAGCACCGTTTATCTCCTGCGGATTTATCGTTACTCATAACGACGCTGTACCCATAACGCACTGCGGCCTCATTAGGAGTATCCAGGCCGAGCAATTAGCGCAGAACTGCCCATCTTCTCAAACTAACAGGATGTGATTATCTGCAGCACTTCCTGTGAAGAGTTCAGTCCTTCAGGGCCACCAGGATTAATTAGCAAAGCTGTTTATCACGTTCCACCAACAATGGGACATACAGCGGTTTTTGTTTATGCCATTCTGCAAGTGTATTTGACAGATATCATGTTTACTGCTTATTAAATGATAGCAGCTATCTGGGGCTTTGCCGACTAATTTGCGACCCATAATTCTGGGCCTGTGATTTGCTGCTCTTTATATCTGAGGTGTGAAGTTCCCCTCCAGTGTTCAGGGCCATTTTTCCACAATGCTGTAATTTTAATTGGTTTTTAACACTCCTGGCAGCGGATCTGGCTGCAGGGTGCGTCTCAGAATGAGAGGAGTCATTGTTGGTTTATTAAAACATCCTCTTCAGCGAGAGCAATACTCCGAGTCAATTATCACCTCTTTGGACAATAACAGCACACGTGTGCGCTATTTTAAAAAGACAGTGTATGAGAGCGAGAGTGAGCTCGTGGATGTTCTGTTTCATCTCCTGACTCACATGCTCTCGGTTCTCTGGGTTTGGCCTTCACTCTTCCTCCGCCGTCACACAGAGATTGACCTGTAGTTCAGGGCCGAGATCGTCTCAGCTCACAGGGAACGTACATCATTCATGGAACTTTTTTCTGAAACATTTTAGTTGGACGTTCATCTAACGTTGTTTAAATGTTACTGCTTGTTTCAGAACATTCAGAGAACATTCAAAAGTAACGTTCACATAATGTTTGAAGAATGATGAAATGTACTGTTCCCTTAAAGGGGTCATGAGTTGAGAAATCAACTTTTCCTTGATCTTTTGATATATAAGAGGTCATCGTACTATAAGAATATCCTGTAAGTTTCAGAACTGAAATCTTCCTTGTTAGTCCAATAAAAGCTTTTATTGACACCAGACCCAGAGGACGACTGATCCTGGAATGTGTCTATGGAGAGGTGAAGCTCCGCCTCCACAGAAGAAATCAACGCCTACTTCATCATTGCAGCGTTAGCCCCGCCCACTGGTGTGTTAGTGAGATGAGGAGGAGAGAAGAGCGATACAGGACTAAAATAACATTACCTTCCAAAGGATCCTAATGCTAGGAATATGGTTATTTATTTTCAACAATGTGAATGTCTCAGTTGAGCTTTATTTATTTGTATTCGGCACATTTCACTGTGGATTCTTTGGTAAATCAATCGCATTTCGGCGCAAACAGACTTTTCCGATATGGACTCGACAGTAATGCAACAATATGTGAGTAACTGTGTTAATATAATGCCTGATCTGATATTAATGATTCATGTACAGTCACATGATCTTTGTGTCAGTAAATCAAACCAGTGAATAAACGCTCAACTTCACCTTGTTTCTCTTAGTAGGATGAAAATAATCCGTTATTTAAATGGTGATTAAATTGTACATAGGAAGCGATCAAAGAATGTTCCCTTTACAATCACTGGAGCTGTCAATCAAACAGAGTTTATCAGTGACTGAGTTCTGGACTCGCCCCAAAACTCCCGTTTTATTCAACGAATCTCTTATTTACATCGAGTTTGCACTGTTAGTTATGATGAAAGCATTCGTTAGTGTGCAGAATGACGAGATCACTGCTTTCATGATCTCAACAACATGTCTGTGATCGACTACAATGTTCATCACTGCAACCTTTCATGCCACGATCTAAATATAATGCCATAGATCTAAATGTAATGCAGCACTTTTCATGATTAGTTAACCTTGAGAGCTGTAATAGTAAAAATGTGCTAAACGTTTTCGAGAGAGTAATACTTGTCTATTTCAAATGTAAAGATGTCAGCCAATCACAGCAGTGGGCGTTTACACTGAAGTCTCACAGAGACACGCCCCTTAAAACAGAGCGTTCAAATCAGAGGATAAAATCAGGGAAGGAAAAATGCCTTTTATTTCTAAATTATGACAATTTTTTAATGTAAAACGCATACTAACATTATAAGTGCACCCCAGGAAACATTATAAAACAATAAAACAACACAGTTCATGACCTCTTTAACATTCACATAACCAAGAAAAAACATTTTAGAGAACATTCAGAAATCATGTTTTCATAACTTAATGGGAACGTTAGTGAGATGTTTTTAGAACATATTAGCAGAGAGAATCTGTGTTTCCTCCCGGAGGGTTGTTGGTCGTCCTGAGCGAAGGTGAATCCATCAGCTCTGATCATGTGTCTGCTGTATTAGTGGCGTCCCATTAGACTGCAGCTCCGGGTCACCCATGTGTCACGGCTCCGGTGCAAAAAGCTCTCCCACCTAATCCGACTCCACTTAATGTTCGACTACACACATTTTTTCCCCCATCTTGCTGAAAGCCAGCTATCGCACCCTGCCAAGTGCTGTATCATCTTCCATCTTCTGTTCCGGCCGAGCCGCGGTTGTGCTGAAATCTGAAGCGGTTTGTCCCACTCAGCGTTAGATGATGATGATGGTGACAATCAGATGAGTTTTCGTAGCGTGCTCAATCCTGTGTGAAAATCTCTTTGCTTTTGGCAGTCTGATCAATAATGAGTCAAGAAGCGATGTTAGGAATCACGTGATGTGACTGCTGGGTCATTAATCCCACTCGAAATCACAGCATCAGTTTTAGCTAATCATGGTCTCATATTTAAGACATTTTGCACTTACACAAAAAAATCATATTTTTTTATTCACATCCAACACAGAACAGATATTGTTGCACACGTGTAAACACCAAAATCTGCACGAGATCCAAATTTTTCAAATCTGATCTGAGAAACTCGCTCACTTTTTTCTTTAAATCAGATAAAAATCTGATATCTAAACATGTCTATATATTCAATTCCCCTTTTTGCCCTTGACCTTTATCAATAAAATAGCTTTTCTACTGAATCGCTGCATTATATTTCTCAGCAACTAGGTGATAACGTCGCTGTTTTTGCTGTAATTAAAATCACAGCTTCACTATTAGTAGAGAGACGCTGCACTGGTAATCTTTACCTTTGTCTGTCCAGTCAATTTTTACACTGCAAACATCAATGACAGCTTGCTGGCAAAAAAAAAAAATCAGATATGGTCAAAAGATCGGACCTGTGTGTTTAGCGCTGCAGTGTAAACGCATCTGTAATGAGGTCATGTGACCATCTGAAACATTGGCATATTGCATATCGTTTCACATACTATTTTCAGGACTAGTCTTCCATCTAGGTGGGTGTTTGTGTGACTGCTCAGTATGCTGGAATGTTTGAGCGTAGTTTGAGCTCACGGAGAGTCAGAGGAAGCAGCAGACTCTGCTGGGCGTTTGAGTCTTTGTTTCTTCAGAAGAAAAGCAGTGCTGACTGCTCATCAGGGGCGAGATGTGGGTTAAAATCAATGCTGGAGAGCTGTGCAGTACACACACACACACACACACACACACACACTGCTGCATTACATCTGCTCGGATGTGAGTTCAAGCAGCTTTGTGTTCCATAGGAGATTGAGACAGACACTGTCTTTCTCCCATGTCACATTAGGTTTGAATCGGTATGTAAAGATCACGTCTGACTGGACGTCTCAATACATCACATTTGATGTGACCGTTTACTCACGAACTATCAGCTAGTGTGTTTTTGCAGTGCTGAGATTTTCCATTCCTGTGTTTGAATAGATTCCCGTCACGTCCATTTTACAGATGGACACTGTTTGCTGGAACTGCTCACGGGCGTCGGGACGCTCACGATGAGCAAACACAGTGTGAGTGGTTAGTTAGTTTCACGTGATTCCACAAGAGTTATCCGTGCAGTTAGTGTCACTAGCTGTGTTTCCATCCACCTGTTTGTATGTGAATTTTGGGATATCGCATAAAAACCCTGGAAACAGCAAGATGCACATAAAAACGTATGCGCTCAATTGGATCAGATCATTGTTTTTATCCGATAAGAAGACATGCGCATAAATTACAAAGGAAACACATTTACTGAATAAATCCCTCAAAACCTCACATGACTATTTTCTGGATAACTGGACTAACCAGTGGACCAATCACATCGCAGCATCTCAAATGTTGGTTTGGTGGTTCTGAGTCAAAGTCTGTCATCAGAATGATTTGGTTTAATTCCCTCCAGAAGCGTCTCACACGATTGTGTTCCCAAACACCAGCATCCAAACGCAAAATCACATGACAGCGTTTATTGTGTTTCGTCTGACGCTCTGAGACAAACTCATTTATGATGGAGGAGAAAAGAGACACTTTCATTTTTATTACTGATATTTTGGACCAGGAATTGATGATTTTGTTCTCTTGAACACGAGATGGAAACGCTGCTTTATTCGCAAATATTTGATGTCAAATTCCAGTTTTGCGCACAAGTTAAATTCTCAACTTTAGAAGCAAACATAGCTAGTGTCATTCATGTTGAATAGATTCATCTTGTGTTTGATCAAACAGCAGCGACTGGATCTTCCTGAAGATGAAAGTAACGTGTAGTTACAGCGGCAGATCTGACGGAGGTTTACTGCAGTTACTCACCCGTGTTTTACAGAGCAGTTAAAGCACACACTCTGCTCAAACATTGATGTGTGGCTCGGAGTCAGCGAGCCCTTCTTGATTTTTCCCTCTCAAGTCTCTGATAAACTGTTTTGGCAGCGATCCGTGATGAATAACGAACCTCCTGGATTCTGCCAGAAAACTTCCCTTGACTGTTGGGTTGGTGGTGTAGCAGTTAGTTAGTCTGAATCCTGTCGTTTCCTATCAGTCCCTGTCCTCTATCACTGTAGATGTAAGAAAATCCTCCCTGATGTTGATTAAATAATAGATTGAAGGGAAGTTTTTAGTGGTTTGTCCTACTGGATGTGGCATTTCAGAACCGTAACTTCCTGCCGGAGGTGAGCGATGCTCCGTGGAGGGCCGGTTTAGCTCTCGCTTCTCTGGGTTTTAATTGTGCCGTTTACCTGCTACACTCGCCGTGACGCGCAGGACGAGCCGCCACAGGAAGAGCTGACGTTGCGGTTTGAAAGCAGGGCTCATGGGAGATTTATGAGTGTGTGGTTAAAGCACTCAGCGTAATAGACGAGTCTCTAATATGAGCTGATTGACTGAGTCTGAATCACTGATCTCAAATCACAGACCGCACAGACAGGAAGTAGAGCAGAATCACAATCAGAGTGACAACTCACTGAGTGTGTGTGTGTGTGTTCATGAGTGTGTAGAGGAGGTGCAAAATATTATGATTGTGCAAAATGCCCGTCTGCTGAATGAAGTGTGTCTGAGTGTACAGATCTCTGGAGGAGGAATCAATGAGTGACCTGATTTTGAATCTTCCCCATCACACACACACTCTCACACACACACACACACACACACACACACACACACACACACACACTGTTTGTTTGTGCACCTGCTGTGAGCTGAGAGCAGATTCTACAGGTCGTATCTGGATCAAACCCCAATGAAAAACAACCGCTGAGACGTCTGTCAGTGATCAGACAAACAAACCTGCTTGACCACCAGTGTGTGTGTGTGTGTGTTTGTGTGCGTGTGTTTATAAGCTGTAATTTGGAAAAAAAAAATGTTCCAAATCTGACAGACCCTCATTTAAGTACTAAATAATAAAGTTGTTTTATTATTAACCAGATGCTGCATGACCAGATTGTAGTCATGAGGGTCAATCAGAACATGCGTGTGTTTGTGCGCACATAAAACACAAAATCACATCCGTGATACTCAGGATCCTTTTTATAGTTTCATTGTGGATCTTGAGGGATTTGTTGTATAATATATAACAGGATCAGATGTTATGCAACAAATCGAGTTCCACAAGGAAAACCATAAAAAGCTTGTGTTGTGTTGTGGTGAAGCATCATGGGAATTTGAGGTGTGTGTTAGTTTTGCACTTCCCAGCTAACAAAAATATATTCTTAGAACATTTTGCTACTCAACACATTAAGTTATGAAAACGTTATTTCTGAATGTTCTCTGAATGCTCAAAATGTTTGTTTTTTTAAAGGTTTGAAAATGTTTATTCTTAGTGATGTGAATGTTAAGAGGATATTCTATTGTATGATTCTTCGAACATCTTGAGCTGCAGTGAGCGTTAGAGAGCACAAACATTGTCATTGTCATGTGACCTACAGCATCAGTTGTAGAAAAATCTTCTCCCGCGGCCTCATGGGATAGTAAAGGGTCCATCGAATGCACACTTCAGAATCTCAGCAGAAGAAGTAGGTCATCTGGGGACTATTGCCTACTGTTTGATGAATGCTATGAATTCTGACATACTACTTAGTAGGCTTGCTGTGATAATCGGTGTTACACTGTGTTCAGCCGCACATCGATTACATCACTTGCCTACCGTGGCACCGCCCCCCACCATCATTTTGAGCTTTTATAGAAATAAAAATCATTTAGTTCAGTTAGAAAACAGACGCGTCTGCAGATCAGCAGCAGGAGTCAGATTTTATTGTAATAGTGCTTGTATTGTGCATTCCCGCAGGTTTCGCACTCACACCAAGACCGTGAACACCACTGATCTGTATAAGTGGCGCTCTCATAAAGCCAGCTCTCAAACAGCTTGCGAGTACGAAATTGAGCTCTTTTTCGTGGCTTATTGCACTTAAATTGCCAAATACATACAAAATTATGTCAAAATGCCCATCTTGCTGAGCATTCAGGTAAATACAGTCAGTTTTAAAATGTAAATAGCTGAGAGAAAACGTATGTTGTGTAACAGTATATGTATCTGTGCATAAACTCTTAAAGTGACAGCAGCCTAATAAACCTGCTGCTTGTAAGGGCCTCACTAATGCCCACTAATGTAAATGTCCTCACTAATATAGTGAAACATCTGACTAGTGAAGACATTTTACATGTCCTGAAATGCTCATAAATTGGTCAAATCATGTCTATATCTTCTATCTAGTGTTTTGCACAGGGTTTCTATGAGGGTTAGTTGAGAAAGCATCATTAACCTGATTAAAGTCTGTGAGATGAGCTCACTGATATAGTCAAACACACGTGTGTGTATCACTCCTCAGACTTGCTCTGATTGAATCCCGTGAGAGACGGTGACAGTATAAAGACTCATTAAATTCTGCAGTACAAACATCAGACGGACAGTAATAATGGAGGAGAAGCACGTGAGCGTCATATGTGCTAATTAAATATGACATGGCGTCTGTGGTGTGTGTGGCTCTGACAGGCTCCTTGGAGCTCCACGTCTGCTGAAACATTGATCCGTATTAAATAAAAGAGGAGCTTCACGCCATGGATGTCTCCTTGTGTTCCTGGAGTTCCTCTGCTGCAGCGCTGGAGCGCGTGAGTCATGTGGAGCCTGTAATAGAAGCGTAGGAGACAGTAATTAGACTCTAATCCTGTTTTACTGTAGTGAAGCCACACATTACAACGAACTCTCGCTGTGAGCGCGGATGAGCCTCACACTAGATCTACTGAGACAGCGTGAGACTGCTTGCAGTTTCTCAAGAGTTCCAGGGTGCATTTCCCAAAATGTTAGCCAACTATGGTCTCAAGTTCTGTTAATACCAGCATAGTTAAACGATTTGGTGTTTCCAACAAACATTCACATTCTTGCTAAAATGACGTGGACTCAATAAAATCCCTATCTTGAGCAAAAAAAAGCAAGCAACATTCAGTGCAATCTATCTATTTTTTTTTTAATATATACAGATTTCATTTACGTTTTTTAGTTAGTGCAATATTTTTTATTTTTGAAGGGAATGCGCCCCCATATATCTAAATTCGTTTATGTCTGCGCAAATCATTTTACACCAGACTGCTTTGTACAAAGGGACAATACAAAACACATGTTTTGCTAAAAAATTTTACTCAAGGATGGATCAGTACCAACTGTTCATGATCCAGCTTATAGTCTCCAGAGCAATACTGGATACAGCAGTAATGAAAGCACGCACTTTATTGCACTTTATTGAATGAAAGCACGCACTCAGTTCATCGGAGTTGTTTCACGGATATAACAACGGATATTCATCTCCATGCAGCATATATTCTCTGGCTCTGTAGGCATCATTGTCTGACTCCGGTTCAAACTGAACACCATTACTGACAGTTTCTGACATTTTCAGTGTGTGAGATTGTCCTGTTTTGTTGTTGTCTGTATGCTGAAGCTCCACCCGCTTCTGGAAAGGGGGCCGGAGCACCAACTCATTTGCATTTAAAGGGACACACACAAAAACGGCGCGTTTTTGCTCACCCCCAAAAACTGGCAAATTTAATATGCTATAAAAAAAATATCTGTGGGGTATTTTGAGCTCAAACTTCACATACACACTCTGGAGACATCAGAGACTTACATTTCATCTTGTAAAAAGGGGCATAATAGGTCCTATTATCGAATCTGGAAATAAACAAAAATAACTGAGAAAAAAATGAGATTTAGTCCACAGATGCCATGTCCATAATTTATAACAAAAAATCTGGCATTAATTCGATCTCAAATGGATTCATTAAAAGAAGTTATTACTCCACCGCCTGTGTGACATCATTAATCAATGTGGTTGAATGACAAATTTGTGACAATACGGTTTGGGGAAACAGTCGTGACTAGCTAGTTGATTTCTTCAGCGATGAATTGTACTATGGTAGTTAAGCTGTGAGCTTCAGACCAATGGCAGAAGGTCTGGACTCCATCGCAGCTTTCATTGGCCAAAGCAACCAATCACACTTCATTTTGTTCAGCATCATGTTTAGGGGCGTGAAAACGTAAAGTTGATGTCCCTACAATAACAGACCGACATGCAATTTTACTGCAACAACGGAGCTGTGAAATTCACATACTTCTGAAAATCCGGTGTTTAGGTTTTGATGTTGTGTATCTTCCCATTGTTCTCAGGAAAATCCACATTCTTTGCTTTTCCAGCATCTTCTGCACATGTGAGCTCTGAGATCCAGTTTTCACACTGATGATGACTGTAGGAAACGTAATTATGTGAGGTAGCTTCATCAGGGCAGGACTAAATTAAAAAGCGAAGTGCTCTTATTTTGTTAAATTATGTCTTGCGGGTTGTGAAATGGATCTGTAGACTCATGAGCTCAGCCGTCTCTGCTCACAGTCTGATCATGTACAGATTATTGTTCATCTGGTTCATGATATGATATTTTATTCACTGCTGTCGTTTTACAATCAAGAAAACTGATTTGTTGACAAATTATAATGACATCTTAGTTTTATTTATCTCATTTGTAATCATTTGAAGCTGTTGCCGGTCGTGCAGCGCATGAATAATGTTATAACAAGAAGAGCGGTCACTGTGAGCGATAATACAGACTGTATGTGTGACAGACTGAAGTATACAGTACTTTACCCGGTGCTCATGAAGAACCACTTTTTCTTAGTGCTGAAGAACATTTTAATAGCCTAAAGGAGTGGTTTCTCAACTGGTTTATCCATGGGACCCACGACCCAAGTTTTTAGGAATTTGAACCAAACAAATGTATTTCTGAAAATAGAAGTCTTGCATCAGAAAACATTTAGAATTACATTTGTTGTTGTTTCTTTGACTACACACTCCACGACCCACCAGTTGAGAAACACTGACCTAATGAACCTTTTTCCACTATTGGGAACCTTTAGAGCAATAGAAAGATTCCTTGGATGTTGAAGGTTCTTCATGGAACCAACGCCAATAAAGAAGCTTTTCTTTTAATAGTGTGGGTCATACTGTAGACCACGGGCTGTTTCTAATGAGCGTTTTTCAGGCTGTTAATGAATCTGTGATGCTGTAATCTGATTGGTCAGTCTGGTGTTGTGTTGATCCTGTGGTTTCACTGAACACTCGATCTGATTCACTTCCTTTCAGCTGCTTCAGTGAGAGGATGAGAATAAGAGTGAAGAGCGAGTCAGTGGGCGGCCGGACGCTCATGTCTCATTTAGTGAAGGCATGTTGACTATTAGATATAAAAGTGACACTATGAGGAATGTAAAGATGAAAAGATGAATGATAATGTATGATAAACCTTCATTAACATTCATCATTTATTGGTAAAAGGGCTCTGCAGTCTGGCCATGAATGAGCACGTGCTCTGAATATAACTCCATTTGTTAGTGTTTCATTATATCCGTTATGGTAGAGACACACATCATTAAAATGAACTTTTGATCGTTCGGTGTTCATCATTCAGACGTGTGGTAGATTTCCTCTGGTCTTGCGGTCTGATGTAGAGTTAGATTCTCATTAGCCGTGATCTCAGCCTCTCCCACGTGAGTTTCTTACTGGACAGATTCTCCAGCTTGATGCTCCATTAAACACGGGCCGTCTTTGAGGATTTGGGTCAAGAAGTGGGTTGCCCCAGTTTCTGCCCCACTCAGATGCGCAGGAAAGGTGTTCGGCCTTCAGATGACGTTCTCAAAGCCTTCAGATAGATTAGCAGTGGACATCTTCAGAGTTCAGCTCCAGCCCCAATCAAACAGCTGCCTGTCATTTTCACATAATCCTCGAGACTTTGCTTCGATTTTTCAGGTTGTTTGATCCGGGAACATGAGAAGATCCTCAGTCTGGTGCTCGTTCTCTATCTGAGACGTGCAGATGACTTTAGGAGAACGTCCTCAGTAAGGGAAGAAGTTACTCTAGTCATTTGTTCTCTATTGTGTCGTATATATCCGAGTGAAACGCTTCTCAAACAAGAACAAATGTAGGGCGGGGCTTGATTTTGTCTGTGGGGAATTGATTGGATGGTTGTGGTTTGCTATTGGTGGATCTCATGTGAGTGACAGGTTGCCCCGCCCTCATCATCAGAGAAGAGAAGAGATGCTGCAAGAGGGAGGAGAAGATATTCTGATTCAAGATTATGAGGAACATGAATTTTACACAATCACGTACAAATCATTTATAATAAACACTGCAATATTCCATAACAAAACAACAATTGTCGATTTTGATCTCCAAGTATTTGATGTTGATTCTGCTGCTCCATAAGCGCCACCTACTGTCAGAGAGTGAATTTGTGTTTTCATTCAGTGTGTTCAGACCAATGCAAAAATCTGAATGTTCACAAACAAGCAGTGTTGAACAGTTTAAGCAACTGATGGAAAAGAAGATCTAAAAAACTAAACAATTCGGATAAAGTGCCAATGATCACAATACTATGATATACAGTATATATACTCTGATTGGTCAGGTGTTTGTGTGGAATCACATGTGAATGTTACAGGTAGACGTTTGCTCTGCTCCGATACAGAGTCTTATTTTAGATGCATCTCATCCATATTTCATGGACACGCTTCATTCTCAGGTCTGTCACAACACGTCTTAATTTTAGCATAACACATCTGAGGTGGATGCGGCGCAGGGGCTGATGGGAGTTTCAGTGTGTTACACTGCGTTCTGTGACCGTCACATGACAGTTTACCAGAATAGAGATAAACAGCTGAAAGTTTACTTGTGTCGATGTGTGTGTGTGTATGAGTGTGAGTGTGTGTGTGTGTGTGTGAGAGGTTAATATATTTCGTGCGTTTCTGCTGAGCATTGAGCTCCACCACAGAAGCTCTCATTCTTTCATTAGAGTTTGCAAGACAAGAAAATCTTTGCACTAAAGGGAATACATTAAACCAAATGCATTTTCCTTCCAGCAAATCAATGCAGCTTGAGTTAAAAGAACATAGAAAGTGCTGTTGCTGTCCAGAGAGAGAACGAGTGAGCTTACGGCTACAGTGGTGAACGCTCCTGTACCAGCGTGTCACGGGTTCGATTGCATGAGCTGATCCAGTGAAACTCAGCTATAACAAAACATGTTCCAAAGATTTATTTCTGAATGTTCAAATCGTCCAGTTTTTTAAAATGTTTTAAAACGTTTTTTCTTGGTTACATGAACGTTAAGGGAACATTGTATCATTCTTCAAACATAATGAGAACATTACTTTTGAATGTTCTCTGAATGTTCTGAAACAAGTAGTAACATTTAAACACTTCAGAATAAATGTTCTATGAGCTGAATAAATTGAGAATCATGCTTTTTTTAAATTTAAAATAGAGATTACGATTCTGAATAAACTAAACAAAATATCATGTCATTTACCTCCAGTTCTGACAAAATGTTAATTAGTGCAGTTTATTAAAAAAAAAAAAAAAAATGGTAACACTTTCTATGAAGACCATGCTTATAATGAATTATAGCTCCATTTATACTTATTTATAAGCAAGTATTACTATATTATAAACATATTTATAAAGACTTATTAAAACCTATACCACATTATAAGAACAGTTATAGTTACATTTATATTATTTTTATAATTACTCATAAGTCATGCATTTTCCTTTTCAATGCATGTTCATAATTCATTATACACTGATTTATAAGTATTAATTAGTCCATCGTATGGTTCCATGAATGTTTTGCAGCTTGCATTGCTATAATGTTATATTATAGTTACAAAGACTTTATTAAATTTATTTCTGTCAAATTAGTGAATATATTGTTATTAATAGCCGTGTTGTGTTCTTATAAATATTTATTGTGAGTAATAATAGTTACTAATCTCTATAAATGCATCATTGTTGGCTTCAAGTAAAGTAAAAACAAATCAAATGTTAAGAAATCACGAATATGTGCTCATTTTACATTTTAAGTTGCTTACTTGTAAATGTAACTAATGAACAACAATTCTTGTAAAAAAAAAAAAAAAAATCATTAATACAAACAGTTGAAAAAAAGTATATTTTTTTGAATGTTACATACTAGCAAAAACCTGCAACAATATTTTTAAAGTATAATTCCAAACTGCTATAAGCAATACCATGCATATGGCTGAGGAGATATAGATTTTAACAAATCAAAATTACCATTCATCACCTCTAATGCAAACTTTAGCCATTAAAAACATAATAACTAGTTGATTCAACAAACAAGTGTGTCTGGAACTATTTTATATTTGATCATTTATAGATCAGTGTATAATGGCTTATGAGCATGCACATTTAAAAAGCAAATGCATGGCTTATAAGTAATTATAAAAATAATATAAATGCACCTATAACTGTTCTTATAATGCAGTATAGATCTTAATGAGTATTTATAAATATATTTATAGAATAGTAATACTTACTTATAAATAAGTATAAATGTGGCTATAAATCATTATAAGCATGGTCTTCATAGAAAGTGTTACCAAAAAAATTAATTAAATTGTTTTAATAATTAAATAGAAATTATTTAAAAAAATTAAACATTGGTTTCATTACTGGATGAATCAACTTTTTTGAACAAATCTCTTGAATGAATGATTCAATGACAAATACATTTTTAACAGTCTCCACCTACTGGTGTAACAATGTAATTGAAACAATCTTTATTTGGAGCATCAAGTTACTTTCAAAATGTGATAGACACCGACATCAGTGTTTATATCCGAAATATAAACTTTTATCCCAGTTTTTCTGTGATAATCTGAATTATTGTAAGACAGAAATAATGATGGTGTTTGAAAAGCTGTTTCATATCTAAATATGACAACTGCTCTTCTCTGGATCAGAACGCAGATCTGAATGTTCGCTGTGATCGGACTTGTCAAAGCCGAATCACATCTTTTAACGATTAATCGGGCAGCTCTACCAGGGGTGCGTTTCCCGAACAACGATGTAACTCGCTGCTGAACTACCATAGTACGACGCATCGTTGTACAAATCAACTAGCTAGTCACGACTGTTTCCCGAAACTGTATTGTCGCAAACCTGTCGTTCAGCCACGTTGGTGAATGACGTCACGCAGGTGGTGAGAAATAACTTCTTTAAATGAATCCGTTTGAGATTGAATTAATATGCTAGATTTTTTGCTATAAATTACGGACATGGCATTAGAGGACTAATTCTCATTTTCCTCAGTTATTTTGCTTTATTTCCAGATTAAAACAAATGCTTGTTCTTACGTACTAGAGCACATACGCACATGCGCACTCTTCAAAAACGGTGCTTTAAATCTCTTGACAAACTAAAATATATAAATGACATTTGTATATATTCGAAATAAAAGATATACATTGCACTTAATGTCAGCTTACTTATTTTGCTTAAGATAAGGATTTATTAAGTCCACATGTCATAAAAACAAGAAACTCTGCTTCTAACCACAGCTCGAGAGCTGTCGTTCCAACCACACAAGTTTGCGAATGTTCGTTTGAACGATGGTTTCGGGAAACACCAAATCATTGAACTATGTTAGTAACGACGGAACTTGCGATGTTAGTTGCCTAACGATGCTTTTGGGAAACGCACCCCAGAACGACCAGAGCTCTAACTCTAACTGACCGTTCTGTTAATGTTACTGGAAGAACGTTTGTTCATAATTTTGAGAGAACCTTGCCAGAACATTAAATAAAGTTCTGAGAACGTTCCCTGTCAGTTGCGTAGCTTGAACCCGTGTGATAAAGCAGCAAGTGATCAAATCTTCTTTATTTTCTTCTTTGTTTTTGTTTTGCGAGACACCGTTCAGCCTGTACCTTCCTGTGCGGGTCAGAGAAAAGTCCATTACAGACGAGGCCTTTACCGCCGCTCTCCAATCACCTTTCATAAGTGACGGTTTACCCGAGACAGTAATGAGAGGTTTGAGCCGGGCGTACGGCGCGTGAAGCTTTCACAGGGTTAACAGGATTATAAACCTCTGCCATTATCCTGTCAGCCATGACCGACTACGGCAAAGAGGATTTCAGCACAATGCAGATTCATCCAACACGCTCTCTCCGCCCGCAAATAAGCCACCGACGATAACGGCACGCGTCATAGCAGTTATCGTAATGTGTTTATGCCGACGTCCTGATTATGTTTATGTAATTGAAGCGGCGGCTTACAGCAGCACCTGAGTGAGGATTTCCAGCCCAAATCTCTCTCTTCACGCTCCGTTAACGGCGTCAGACATCAGATCTTCCCTTTAATGATGCCGTCGATTGTGTGAGAGGGACATTAAATGATTTTCAGTGAGGGTGGAAATCGATTAAGGAGCAGATGAACGACCTCTTACTGGCCGAATTTCTCCTGATAAATCTGATTAATCGCGTGACCGGCGGCGTTTCGCACAGATGAAAAGACTGTGTTGTTTTCCGTGACCTGAAATGCAGCTGTGTTTGTAACCTTTGATTAACAGTGTTATGATGGTGACACGAGCCCAACATGTTTTAATTATAAAGACTCACTCACACACACGCAGCGGCGGACGCTGATGAGATCACAGCGATCGGTGGCACTTTAATTTCACAGAGTCATTTCAGTAGATTAGCAGCTGAGAGAGAGAGAGAGAGAGGGACAGAGAGAGAGATTTGAGAGTCTGTTTCCTTTTTTAGTTTATCTGGATTCAGATTATCTGTAATCTGGGCTTCTTTAATTTACTCCGCTCTGGGTCAGATCTGTCCATCCAAATGAAAAAACTCTCCCCTGCTGGAGCCTCTCTATTGGCCGGATGTGTGATTGGCAGCTGGTGGGTGGGTCTGTGTGGATAATATCTCAGGCAGAGGTTTTGTCTACATGTTTCAGAGATCAATGAAATCATTTGTGGCGCAGACGGCGGATGCTGCAGATATTACAGAGATGTTTTATCACGCAGATTACAATCACTCCATTCTGCCGCTCAGAGGCCCGTCTGTGTCAAACTCACTGGTGTAGATGGTCGTTTCTGTCGATTATGGTTGTTCTGTACAATAAAAGATTGCAGAGTTTTAGCATATAATCTGTGCGTTCACAACTTCAGTCTGTGTGAGTTTTTTTTTATGGCAAAACATTACAATTTGGTAAAAATGAAAACCTTCCCCAGTTGATAAATCACAGTACATTAAGACAATTGTTTTGTGTTACAGGTTTTCTGCATTTTAAATATGCAAATGAGGCATTGTCTAATGAAATATGCACACATTTTTGCATACATTTCAAGCACATAAATCTGTACACTGGATGAAGCCAGATTCATAATTCTTGTTTTATTTTTTTGATATATTAGAGTTAAAAGTTTTTACACTCTAAATGCTAGGTTGTTTTGACCCAGCGATTGGGTTGTTTTAACCCAGAAATTGGGTTGTTTTAACCCACCGAATGAGTTGTTTTAACCCAGCGGTTGGGTTAAATGTTTGCTCAACCTGCTGGGTAGTTTTATTTAACTCAACTATTATTTAAAAATTACTGTATTTCTTGCTTAAAATGAACCCAAAGTATATTGGAAATTAACATTTATGAATATGTTTGATAAAAAAACATTTATTAATAAGATTAATGAATAATAATTAAACAATAAACATTTAATAAATTGCTTATTAATAAATGTTCACCTTTTGATTATTATTGTTGCCTCTAGTAATTATGTGTCTGATTTTTAATTTCTAATATCTTATTTCTTATTTTGGGTTCATTTTTAGCCAGACATATAGTCATTTTTAAACAATTTTGTTGGGTTAAATAAAAAATTTAACCACAAAACAACACAATCACTGGGTTTGTCCATTTTCAGCACAACTTGGGTTGTTTTTAACCCAGCATTTTTAGAGTGTACAGAAGGGATTGTGAATTTCTTTTTATCAGTGCATAAATCAGAAAATACTGTCAACAGACAGAAACAAATACATTTCCACCATGTTTTTAGGAGTAAAATGTTCTATAAATCAGGCGAATGATTTATGAACACACCTTCAGAATATAGGTATGAAGTTTTTGTGTGTGTGAAGCTGCAGATGCAGAGAGATAAAGTGCAATACAATAAACATTCAAATGTGTATCTTGATGTTTTCTTTAAGATAAGATAAGATTGACTTTATTGTCCCGAAGGAAATTTGTCTTGGACACATACAATACTGCTGTTTAAATACAAATACACATCACACACAATATACAATACATAAATTACCATAAACTAACTAAAGTTACACTTGTCTGAATAAAGACGAGTTATGGAAGCAGAACAGAGCTCAAGACCTCCAGTGCTGGTCTTTCTGAGGGAGAAAGTCTTTGTAAGCGTCTGTCCTTCAGTGACGGCAGGACTGAGAGTAAATCACTGCAGCGGACGGCTCGTCCATTAGTGGCCACGGCAGTAAATCCTCATTTGTGTCTCCAGCTGCGTTCAGCCTCACCATGACCTGACGCAGAGCTCAGAGGACGTCAGCATCTTCACACTTTCTGTTAGATTTTAAAATATTTTAAAGAGTTTTTAAAATATTATACCCTTCAAGTCTTGATGTTGTTTTTGGGCTCTACTAGATTGAATGTTGATTATTCTCCTCATATTCTCCATTGTTCAGCTCCTCTCTTCCCAGTCTGTCAGTAACACTCTGTTTAGTTCCTGTCTCTATGAAGCCCCTCCTTCTGAAAAGCACAATGTGCTCTGATTGGTCGGCTGGAGCAGTGTGTTGTGATTGGTGTTTGGGAAATGTCCCGCCCCTTACCATAACCGGCAGTTTCAACACACTACTAACTAACTCAACCAGGCCCCGCCCCTTTATTCTGCATATGATTTATTTAAATGAGGAATATTGTGAAGAAAACTCAAGACTACAATGGAGGCGTTTCAGGAGTTCAGAAACACTGACACTGATATAGAGAAGAACTGGAACTTTGCAGAGCTTTTTCATGATCAAACAGCAACATTGATGAACATGGAGTAAAGCAGAGTAAGCTGCAAATTGTGTTGCTTTAGCTCATTTTAATTAAGCTGAACGAGAGGCTCGAGTGTGTCGTACAAATTCATTGAGAATCCACTGTAAATACAGTGAGTGATTCAGAGGCTGGTTGTTTTCCGTGTGTTTGCTCTAATGGCCGTCGCATCTGTCAGCCATCACCAAACTCGGTGTGCAGCCCATTTCTCTTACATAACCGGTGTGTTTCTGAATGAATCAGGACAGGGAATGGAGAGAGAAGTAAGTTATCCACTTCAGTCTCTCTCTGACGTCTGCCGAGACGCAGCTGCTGTTCTGAGGATAAATCAACACCTGGACCAGAATAAGCTCCATTAGATGATGTTCATCTGTTCACAGATGCGAGAGTTTCCTCTTCTGATGTTGTGTTGATCCTCGGGCCTTTAGTTCATGTTCTGATCGGCTCCAGTTGTTAATCGGGTGAATAAATGTGTGCGGCCTTTAACCAGTAGATGTTTCACAGCTGCTCACGTAGGCTCTGTTGACTTCTTGCTTACGCCTCATTTTTCACTGGTTTTGCAGTCAGTCGCGTTTCAGCAGAAATGCTGATCTTCATGATCTAAAACTGAACAGACGCTCTGACAGAGAGGAAACGGCTCCATCACGCCGTCTGGTGTTATTATACAGCTCAGTGACACACACACACACTCTCTCTGGGACGTGTGTGTGTGAGATGTTGGACAGAAGCCCAGGTGTGTGTCGAGAACAGCGCAGGTGAAGCTGAGTGATTGTTATATTTATAAGGATCAATAGTGTGTGAGAGAGTGATTGTAAATGAAGAGTGACTGTGGTGAACCTGACCTGCAGATTCAGTTCAGTTCAACACACACCTCTTCAGGAAGTGTTCAGTCAGAGATGAGTGTGTGTCAAACTATCGTCCATTTGGCTGTGATACACAGATATAATATAATAACGACGTTAAACACGGCAGACCAAGAGAATCTGCTGACTGCTTGTTTGTGTCGTTTTGCTGATTTAAATGGGAGAAGTGTGTGAAACGGAGCTGAAATCTGAGAGCATCATGAGATCGGCTCAAAAACACTCGTGACCGTATGAATGATGCTGATGTTTGAGGGTCATAAATCATTGTCTACAGTCAATGTGAATCATTCATCAAAACATCACAATATACAGCAGAAACTGTGGAGAACATACAAGAGATCATAGAAAACAAGAGCTGATATTGACTGATACTGATATGATAATCCATATATCACACATGTGTGTGTGTGTGTGTGTGCCTGTGTGTGTGTGTGTGAGTGTGTGTGTCCTCTTTGACATCCCACTGCAGATAATATTCACCTACGTGTGAATGATATTGAACAGTACAACCAGATGCCCTAAAGCTGTGTGTGTGTGTGTGTGTGTGTGTGTGTGTGTGTGTGTGTGTGTGTGTGTGTGTTAATATTTGTCTCTGGTCACAAAGATCAAACATTAACCAGAACGACACCAGTGGCCATGTGGACACACAGGCTGGAAAACTCATTACTGCTGGCCTAGATTCACACACACACACACACACACACACACACACACACACACACACGCACACATACACATACACACACACACACACACTCTCACACACCTATAATCCTCAGCCCGCGGCGGCGGCAGCACCGAGCAGCGCAGCGTCAGATAAACGGGGAATAATGCGTCAGATCTGCGGCTCTTCTGAGCGATAAACGTCTCTGGATAAACGAGTGTGAACACAAACTCATTCAGCAGAGGCGTCTCTATGGCGACAGGCTCGTTTTCTCTCCTGTAGAACGACTGTTGTGTGTTAAATAATCAGTAGTAATCAATAATCGGGTCAGGAAGCGTGTCCTCGCTCTCGTTCTGTAATGTCTGTGTTTGAGTTGCTGGTTATTTAAAGCTCTTTATTGCATGGAGAGGGAATCATGGGAAATCACGGAGGACTCACTGTTCTCTGACCTCAAACGCTTCCATGAACACAAATGACATTTAACATGATCCGAGTCACAGATTACAGACAGAAGCCACGCACTGCTGCTCACACACACACACACACACACACTAATGCTTTACAAAAGCCATGCTATTTTTATACTTTTATTTTAAAGATACTTTATATTTTATAGTTCTATCCAAAAATTAATTATTTTTTGTTGTATTTTTAAAAGTTTCTTTGTGTTTTATATTTCTATTTTAAAGTTTTTTTTTTTACAGTTTTACTTTTAAAGATGTTTTATATAAATGATATTGACTATAAATGCTTAAACCATTTATTTACTTAATGATCGTTTTTCTAGTTGAGCACATTCCCTTTAGGAGATTATACTCATCTAACACTACAGCTAATGAACACACTCACACACACACACTCACACACACTCACACACACATGGATTTAAAATCATCATGAAAGGGAAGTTGCGCTGGTCTTTTCTTCTCTATTGTGTCGTATATCTGAGTGAAACAGCTTTGCAGACAAGAATAAATGTAGGGCGGGGCTTGATTTTCTCTGTGGGGAATTGATTGGATGGTTGTGGTTTGCTATTGGTGGATCTCATGTGAGTGACAGGTTGCCCCGCCCTCGTCATCAGAGAAGAGAAGAGATGCTGCAAAAGGGAGGAGAAGATATTCTGATTCAAGATTATGAATTTAACACTATAATGATGTGCAAGCAATGCTTCCCGTAGTAATCAGTAATACTGTTGACGGTGTTATATAAGAGTATGAATCAGGTCACACATGAACACCAGTACACACGTCACTTACACCCGCCTCAGTGTTCAAACATGAAACCAGTGCAGCTGTAATGACTTTCTGTCTGTTTGAAAAATTATACTTGAAAACACTGAGAAACACTGAATAAATGAACAAGAATAAAAGGAGAATGGTGATGCAGCAGCTGCGTTCATGTCTGATGCATGAGAAGGTTTCCACAGCCCATCTCATCACGCGAGTGCACTGAACACACACACTCTCACACACACACACACACACACACACACACACACACACACACACTATCTGTGTCGTGGTGAGGCAGCAGCTTTCGTGCTAATCGATTCAACCCTTCCTGTTTGATTAAACACGGTCAGTGAGTCGTCCTGCTCCGCTGCTCCAGCCAATCACACACTGAGCTGTGTCGGGTCATTATGCTGTTAACACACTCTGATTGGCCGAGGCCTCGGACCTCAGGCGCACTTAATGAAGGCGCTGCCAAACCGCCGTATAACATCCACATGTGTGCGAGTGGATATTAATGAGCCCAATGATCAGACGTGAACACAAGCAGAAACCTCAGGCAGTGTGTGTGTGTGTGTGTGTGTGAATATCTTCAGCTCTGCTCTGCCTGTGAGTCAGTGAACAAATGCTAATGAAATTATGTGAAATCCACTCGGGAAGGAAACGTCTCTTCCTGAACGACTCATGAAATTGACTTTCATAATTCCAGATATCATCAGATTTCCCTGCTGAAAATGGCACGTGGTGAAGTTCATTGTTTTAGAGAATATCTTTGCGTTGGTGCAGTTTTGGTTAAGCATGAGGAGATTGTTTGAGAAGATCAGAACATTTCATGCATGTATTGCGATCGGCTGGTCATCGGGCTTGTGAAATGCGTTGCAGTAGAAGCTGCAGGAGATGGAGGAAAGAGCTTGATGCTGTGAAAAGCTGAAGGAGCCTGGATCTGCTTCAGAAACAACTAAACATGAAGATTCAGTCTGAGGAGTCAAAGATTCGTTCTGAACACAATTTCATGTCATTCTTTAAATTCTTCATTAGTGATTAAATTGAGTTTGATGTCCATCATCTTCAAACAGAGCTGAGGGATTCGGTTTCCTTCACAGGAACAACAGACACATGCATGTTTGACGCTGCCTTGAAATTTACTTAAAAATATTTGACACATTTTAAATGTTAATCTTAGGTTCTAAGAACGTTTTGCTAATCTTCCCTTTAAGTTATGAAAATGTTATGTTTTCTGAATGTTCAAAATGTCCAGTTTTTAAATGTTTCTTGGTTATGTGAATGTTAAAGAAACATCCATTTCATCATTCTTCAAACATTATGGGAACGTTACATTTGAATGTTCTCTGAACGTTCTGAAACAAGTAGTAACAAAAAACGTTGATGAATGTCCAACTAAAACATTTCAGAAAGAAACGTCCCATGAACTATGTATAAATAATGTTTTTGTGCTAACATTTTGAGAACATTATTAAAGGGGTCATATCATGAAAATCTGACTTTTTCCATGTTTAAGTGCTATAATCGGGTCCCATTGCATCTACCAACCCAGAAAACATGAAAAAGGACAACCCAGTAACTTTGTTTTGGCAAGCCTTTCTCTGCAAACATGTGAAAAAACGAGCCGCTCAGATTTCACTCCCCTTGTGGGAAGGGGATCTTATTATAATATTATCACCCCTTAATCTGCACGTTTCCACCCACAGCGCCGCCATTTTGTTTGTCAGTTCTAATGTCATGGCAGAAGTTTGAAGCAAAGCATGCTAACTGTTCTGTCGTTGTCTGCACAGACGAGCACTGAACACTATTAAGAGTCTCGTTAGCTTGGATATCCTGCAAGTTGACCCTGGCAAGGTCGATTTCTAAAAAAGGAGCGTCCGAGTGATATTTTGGAAAAAATATTAGTCCATTCACAGCATTTGATAGCAATCATAAACGTTAGCCTTGTGTGTATGGCTCTGTTTGGCAAACAGGTACACTATGTATAGTGGGCGTCCATACAGGTTTTTCACAAAAGATTAACATGACGGCATATGCTAGTGGATGAGTTGAATCAACTCCACAGCAACTACATAAATTTATCCACTAACCATTCAGAAACGTCTAAAAGTTGTAACTTCTTCTTGAGTCTCTCCATCAGTGTCGACTCCGGTTTGAACAATGTAAGGCTGAACACCGTTACTGACAATCCTCATTTTGGCTGCGTGAGATTCTCCAGCTTTGTTGTTGTTGAGCGACCGAAGCGTGAGCAGTTAAAGCTCCGCCCTCTTCTGGAAAGGGGGCTGGGAGCAGCAGCTCATTTGCATTTAAAGGGACACACACAAAAACAACAAATTTGACAAGCTATAATAAATGATCTGTGGGGTATTTTGAGCTGAAACTTCACAGACACATTCTGGGGACACCAGAGACTTAGATTACATCTTGTGAAAGGGGCATTATAGGTCCACTTTAAAGACCAGATAACTCTGAACGAAACGTTCTATTAACTTTACTGGAAGAACATTTGTTCATAACTTTGAGAGAACCTTGCCAGAAAGTTCTGAGAACGTTCCCTGTTAGCTGGGTCCATCACACAATGATCAGTCTTGTGTTGGCCAGTGTTTCTCTGATTCATCTTCAGCACATGAAACGCTTCATGATTCCTCAGGTGTTCGTATCCTTGAAGCTGCAGCACTGAACTTTTACTCATCTGCTTGAACTGAGCTAAATAAAAGACAGTCAGAATTAAGATGTTTATGTTTGGCTGTATTGTTCTGTTTTAAAGGCCGTCTGGTGTTAATGGGTTCGGTTGCGGTGTGTGTTAGTTGTTTGTATCGAATGTTGCTTTAAAGGTCAGATATGATGCTGGAAAGGTAATTGAAATTCCGGAGCACACAATGATTCCTGTGAAAGTTTTCCCGTCTCCTCCTGCTGACTTCATTCTTTTCTCTGTGAACTTTAATCTCTCCCACTTTAAGTGGCCGTATCTCAAACGCTTGCATGATTATGAATCGGGAATCATGGGAGTAAGTCAGTGGGAGTGAGCAATTGTGTCCGTGATCCGCCTTTTTCCTTTGAAATGGAAAATGAACATCAGTCTTTGACTGGATAATCCTCTTTCAATAAAACAGAGTCCATTTAGAAAGCTTTTAGCAAATCAGCCATCTATTCTCAAAGACTTCGCAAGGACAAACCAAACAGCTGACACATCCAGAGTTCAGCAGCCATTATGAGCCTTACTGCTGCTCAGATTTACATAACGCCTGCGAAAACACCACCTCATCATGATTGTGTTGTTTTAGCAGAAGTGCCTCTCGTTGAGCGACCTGTGGCGTACAGGACAATAACGAGCAGCAGTGATCAGACCTGAACACGCACACGTGTGTGTTCGACGCCGCCGCTGACAGGCGTGAGCGATGAGCGAGAGCGGCTCTTATGACAGGACAAAGAAATGACGGCGTTTATGTCCATTTACAGCTGGAGTAAGTGGAGCCTCTGTGTCTGTCCCACGGCCCCTGAACCGACTCATTAAACTCCATGTCAGGACAATGAAATGTAGCGTTTATTAATGAGGGGCCGTTTGAAAGAGTGTACGGGAAGAGATTTTAGCTTCTTTTGTCTCGCGTTGAAGATTTATGACCACCGAGAGATTCCCAATGTGCTGATTCACCTTTAGATTAATCCATTCTGATAAATCTTTATTCATTTTTCAGCGCACCAGAGCCTCGACAGTAAGGACGTGAACAGATCTGTAATGGAGCGCATCATGCGGTGTGCTGTCCGTTTATTCTACAAATAATGAAAAATGAATTGATATTCTACATGCAAGTCTGTGCTATCTATTAAAATAGATCCTTATCATTGAACCCTGAACCTTCGGCTCTCTTTCCCGAGCTTTAACCACCGCTAGCACATTCAGCAGGCTGTGAGTTGAGTTTGGGCCCCCAGGGACCCAGCGGAGAGCCGGGTTTTTGTTGACTATGGTCCAGCAGGCTCTGGAGGCTAAAGGTCACTCATAAAACTGCTCCTGCAAACTCTTTCCATTTCGTTGAGAGCAGAACACGTTGGCGGGGTCGCTCATGACATCTCCTGAACTGTGTGTTGTACATCAGAATTGCTTCAATCAAACACAAGTTGCTTTTTGTTCAGATGCTGGCTGTGACTCAGAAATTGGATGCTTGCTTTTGTCACATGCTCTGAAATTGGCCGGTTTCTCAGGAACTCAGAAAAGCGGGAATCCAGAGAGCTGAGCAAAATCAATATGTGAATCGGCCGGCGAGATGTGAGAACTAAAGAACAGCGTTTACAGTCGAGACACTCATTTCCTGCAGCACAGGTGTGTGTGATTCCTTCAGATGATGAGCTTCTCTTCTGTGACCACATTTGGGTTTATAAACAGCATGTTTGATTGTGTTTGTGTTTGAAATGTTGTTTTGTGTGTGTGTGTGTGTGTGTGTGTGTGTGTGTGTGTGTGTGTGTGTGTGAGAGAGAGAGAATTCATCTTTCTGTAAATAAGACACATGGAGGAAAATGATCTACTCATGGAAGAGAGAGAATAGACAGAACCTGAACCTGTCTGTCTCACAATGACAGATAGATAGATAGATAGATAGATAGATAGATAGATAGATAGACAGGTAGATAGATAGATAGACAGATAGATAGACAGAATCACTGGATTCTTCTGAATGCAGCTTTCATGTGTTTTTGGACGTAATGAATAATTTGTGCTAGAACAGATTTTTAAAGTAACTCATCTCTGAAAATAATGTCCACGTTTTCAGTCCTGATCACATGAAAGTTATTCATCCTCTTTGATTTGATTTGATTTTCCACAGTTCTGTGGTTCCTCAGGCTCTGGCTTCACACCCACCTGCTCTCTGGAGTTCAGATGCTGAATCTAATTACAAAACTAGAAGACAAAATTCAGTTCCTGCAGCATGAGAGGAGAGAGGCGCTCCATATGATCTATTCAATGTGAGAAATGAACAAAAGATTCAACCTCTTTGTTCATCCTGTACGGAAAAAAGGCCCTTGAGGGAATCTCAGAACTTCTGTCAAAGCTTTATGAGTCCCAGACGTCTGAATTTACCCTCAGAAAAGCTGCAGATTCACCAGAACATGAACATGATCATGTCCGAGAGAGGGCTGTGCTGACATCACACTCAGAGAGGATGTTGATCTGCATCTTTTGATCATGAGATTCATAAACCTGATGAGACAAATGAGAAAACACAGATCTTTACAAGCGTCATGTCCATTCAAACAGACTCTCTATCTATCTGTCTATTTATCTATCTGTCTGATTCCTTTGTCTGTCTAGCTGTCGTTCTCTCTGACTGAACGGTTCAGTGCAGGACTTTTGGCTCTTAAAATACATGCAGGACGCTTGTTTAGATTTAGTCACAACACAAATGCTGTGTGTGTGTGTGTGTGTGTGTTTTCATTCTCTGCTGTGATTGATGTGCTTATAAGCGTATTTTAACTCCGTCAGGATTGTTCAGGCAGTTGTGGGAATACGCAGCGGTAATAAATTCATCATGACTCCACAATCTATCAGGCCACATTTAATTAATGCTGTTTTAAGGATTCAAAGCCACACGACACATGAGGAACTGCAGCATCTGCATTATAATCACAAGCCTCTCTTATTAAAGATGTACATCACTAAAGCAGCTCGAGTATGAAGATGATGCTATAAAGAGTCTGTATGGAAAACACTATAAATACATGAGCGACCCAATGAAAGGCTGAGAGTTTCAGCCTCTGATCTGATGCTGCAGTGGAAAGGCTGAAAGACTCAGAACTGAAGGTGTTTTTCGGTGGTGTCGACCCGTGACGTCACACAGAGAGACTTTCATTTCCACTCGGATGAAGCTGTGAGCGCCCGGCATGTTCGGACCCAGCAAATTCATGCTATTTCAGAGCTTTTAGAGTTTGTTTTCTCTAAACCAGCGATTGTCTGTTGACAGACTGTTTAGAAGCCTGTCTGGAACTAAGTAGATGTTATTTTTGCAGTTCCGTTCAGTGCCGCTGGAAACATTAATGACACACTGCAGCTCTAAATTAATTAATTGAACATCAGCGTGGTGAGCTCAGAAGATGTCACTGGCATTGTCAGGATTGGCTCGTGATGATGACATCATGACTGTTTAGCGCCTTTTCTCCCCTCACATGAGGATGATCATATTTGGGTTCTGTGGCATGTAAAAGATTGAAACCCTTGATCTAAACAAAGATGTGGGACATGACTTAGGCTGGAATCAAACCTTTTCAGTCTAAGTCCGACATCGTGATCGTTAGTTAAACGACTCGTTATACATCAGTGACCACAGACAGACATAGAGCATCTCTTACCCTCCGCCATTAGCCTATTTAATTCACTCCTGTGAAGGTTGTTGTTTAATATTATGATAATTAGTGTTTGTGTTGAGTAATAGGTGTCTTTTTCCTTTTTCTTCTTTCTTTGAATGCACACAGTGACCTTCAGTTTATTATAAGCCTGTCTCTTTAAATGCTTTTTAAAGCAGAATGGATTCCGATTGGCTGTCAAAGTTTTTATCGTTCATCAGCTGGAAAAAAATCCTCTGATTTTGAAGTGATTCCACTGAAATTGTTCATTTACGTTGTTATTGTTATAGTTGTGGTGTGGGATTCACTATTTTCATAGAATTTGTTAAAAGGTTATGGTTACAGTTATCGTTACAGTTGTGGTGTGAACGGGCCTTAAATCGCTGGTAAATAAACCCTCATTAGTTCAGTTTGGTTTGTGTATGTAAAACATTATTCTCAGGCAGAGTTGATCAATTGCTCAGTATTGATCCACGATGTCCAAAGAGTGTCAAGGAAACAACCTGTAACGAGACGGCAGAATAATGATCTCCTGACCTCTCCACGGTGACCTCTGACCCTATATCATCCATGTTGTTTTGAGGTGTTATATGTGATTCTGGAGTATTTTAATTAGTTAACACAGTGCTTCTCTCTAAAGCACCCTGGCGTTTGTTGGTTGATGTGTGTTGGAGCGACGAGTGTCTGGACTCGCTAATGGCCGTGATTGAAGAGTTTAGCCTGGTCAGCGCTGCCAAAGCACTCAGTATGCGCAGGACGACAGAGACAGAGGCGCGTTTGTGCATCTCATGTGCTGATCGATCAGGGCAGAGGATCTCCTCGTGTGTGTGTGTGTGTGTGTGTGTGTGATGCGCTGAAAGAGCCGCGGGGAGTGTCGTGTTCTTCTGTGAAATTTCAATTAGAAATAACTTTATTGCTTATTGCTCCCTAGAGACAACGATCTTATCTGTGCCATCAATAACAGCAGGTCTGTCTGTCAAACCGCCGAGAGCTGCAGCACAACAACACTTATAGTCTCACTCTTACACACACACACACACACACACACACACACACACACACACACACTTGTCTCTGTGTCAGTGATCGTGTTCATTTCCTCTCGGCTGATAATTGACTTTCTACACAGGTTTGAATCTCTCATGATGATGAACAGCACTCGGCGTTTGATTACCGGGTCACTCAGTGTTTATTTCAGATAGTCAGTATTTGTTTAGGTCACTCTGTGTTTGTTTGAGTCGATGAGTGTATTGTATTTGTCAGAATCAGAATGAGCTTTTATTGTCAAATGTGTTCACACACATAAGGGATTTGTACTCGTGACAGAAGCTTCAAGTGCACAGAAATAAAAGAAAAAAGAGAAATAGTGATTATACACTGGTGTTCAAAAGTTTGGGGTCGGTAAGATTTTTGAATGTTTTTGAAAGAAGTCTCTTCTGCTCACCAAGGCTGCATTTATTTGATCAAAAATACAGTAAAATTGTGCACACAGTGGACATGATTTCAGAGCAGCTTTACAGAAAAATACTGCAGTGCTAATTATTCCAAAGGTCATTATTGAACACATTGAACAGAGTCTCTGATATTGAGTCATGAACCTAATGAGTCACACATGAGGGTCATGTCAGTCTTTTCTGAGGTTCATTTGGGTGATGGATCACTAGCGTTTGGATCATCACAGTGAATATACAGTTTGTACAGTATAAAAATCATTACGTCTATGGAAAGTCCCCATAAAACATGAAAACCTTACATGTGTGTGTCAGGTGATTTTTCCGTATTTATATGGCTTTTTAACCTGGGACCCACGTGAACCTCATTAATCCAACTGTATGAATAACAAAATTGCCGCAAACAATTACTAATGGTTAGAGAGTCGGACTTGTAACCCGAAGGTCACGGGTTCGAGTCTCAGTACTGTCAGGAAATGTAGGTGGGGGAGTGAATGAACAGCGCTCTCTTCCACTCTCATTACCCACAACTGAGGCTCCCTTGAGCAAGACACTGAGCCCTCAATCGCGCCCCGGGTACCGCAGCAAAAATGGCTGCCCACTGCTCCGGGTGTGTGTTCACGGTGTGTGTGTTCAATACTCACTGTGTGTGTGCATTTGGATGGGTGAAATGCAGAGCACAAATTCCAAGTATGGGACACCATAGTGGCTACATAGTGGTTATTTCATTTATGTATATCATCCGAAGGCTCTGCGCAAGCTTGTGGCTCCATCTAGGTGATGTATGTGGTATATCTCAAAATTATAACTCATCAAGCGACAAGTTTGTGATCTGTGATCCGCAAGTGCTGTAAGTTTGGGATGCTTAGCAGGTTCAGTGTTCAGTGAGACAGCAGGTTCAGGGTGATGCAGACAGGTTCAGGGTGAGACAGACAGGTTTAAGGTGAGACAGATAGGTTAGGGTGAGACAGACAGGTTCAGGGTGAGGCAGACAGGTTCAGTGTTCAGAGAGACAGACAGGTTCAGTGTTCAGAGAGACAGACAGGTTCAGGGTGAGACAGACAGGTTCAGTGTGCAGAGAGACAGACAGGTTCAGTGTTCAGAGAGACAGACAGGTTTAGTGTGCAGAGAGACAGACAGGTTCAGGGTGAGACAGACAGGTTCAGTGTTCAGAGAGACAGACAGGTTCAGTGTTCAGAGAGACAGACAGGTTCAGTGTTCAGAGAGACAGACAGGTTTAGTGTTCAGTGAGACAGACAGGTTCAGAGAGACAGACAGGTTCAGTGTGCAGAGAGACAGACAGGTTCAGTGTTCAGTGAGACAGACAGGTTCAGGGTGAGACAGACAGGTTCAGTGTTCAGAGAGACAGACAGGTTCAGGGTGAGACAGACAGGTTCAGTGTTCAGAGAGACAGACAGGTTCAGGGTGAGACAGACAGGTTCAGTGTTCAGAGAGACAGACAGGTTCAGGGTGAGACAGACAGGTTCAGTGTTCAGAGAGACAGACAGGTTCAGTGTGCAGAGAGACAGACAGGTTTAGTGTTCAGTGAGACAGACAGGTTCAGTGTTCAGAGAGACAGACAGGTTTAGTGTGCAGAGAGACAGACAGGTTCAGGGTGAGACAGACAGGTTCAGTGTTCAGAGAGACAGACAGGTTCAGTGTTCAGAGAGACAGACAGGTTTAGTGTTCAGTGAGACAGACAGGTTCAGTGTTCAGAGAGACAGACAGGTTTAGTGTGCAGAGAGACAGACAGGTTCAGGGTGAGACAGACAGGTTCAGTGTTCAGAGAGACAGACAGGTTCAGTGTTCAGAGAGACAGACAGGTTTAGTGTTCAGTGAGACAGACAGGTTCAGTGTTCAGAGAGACAGGTTCAGTGTTCAGAGAGACAGACAGGTTCAGTGTTCAGTGAGACAGACAGGTTCAGTGTTCAGAGAGACAGACAGGTTTAGTGTGCAGAGAGACAGACAGGTTCAGGGTGAGACAGACAGGTTCAGTGTTCAGAGAGACAGACAGGTTCAGTGTTCAGTGAGACAGACAGGTTCAGTGTTCAGAGAGACAGACAGGTTTAGTGTGCAGAGAGACAGACAGGTTCAGGGTGAGACAGACAGGTTCAGTGTTCAGAGAGACAGACAGGTTCAGTGTTCAGAGAGACAGACAGGTTCAGTGTTCAGAGAGACAGACAGGTGTTCAGAGAGACAGACAGGTTCAGGGTGAGACAGACAGGTTCAGTGTTCAGAGAGACAGACAGGTTCAGTGTTCAGAGAGACAGACAGGTTCAGTGTTCAGAGAGACAGACAGGTGTTCAGAGAGACAGACAGGTTCAGTGTTCAGAGAGACAGACAGGTTCAGTGTTCAGAGAGACAGACAGGTTCAGTGTTCAGAGAGACAGACAGGTGTTCAGAGAGACAGACAGGTTCAGGGTGAGACAGACAGGTTCAGTGTTCAGAGAGACAGACAGGTTCAGTGTTCAGAGAGACAGACAGGTGTTCAGAGAGACAGACAGGTTCAGTGTTCAGCAGGAAGTGCAGCAGGAAGTGAGCGCTGCAGTGCTGGAGAGGTCGCACTGTTCTCTTTTATGTAGCAGCAGCGTCTGAGGCGGCCAGTGGCTCTATTGATTGTCTGAGGCTTATGTTTTATTGAAGAGAGAGTGTGTGCGTGTGCGTCTGTTCTTCATCCTCACTGACTCAGTCTTCCTCCTGTTTCTCGCTGCATTTGCTCTCCTCTCACTAACCCTTCTCTTTTCTGTTATTTCTAGGGTGTTTTTTTTTTTCATTTCTCTCTTGAATCCCCATCATCCATCTCTTCTAATCTCTGTCTGTCTCTCTCTCGGGGCCGCTCTAATCATCTGTCTCGCAGCATCTGATATCAGACGAGTGGTTAGTTTAGCTGTTTATCTCTCATCCCTCCAGAGACGAGAGGCTGCTTCTCTGATTCTCTCAGAGCTGTTTGTGTCGTCCAGATTAATATCAGACTGAAGTAGTCAATCCTCCAGCCGCCAGCGTGCGCTGATGTCACCATGACCTCACTGGTCACATGTCCTACATCAGATACTGCTCACGCTGGAATCAATCCATAGATCCGTTTGTTCACACTGTGGAGACCGTCAGCTTAAGTTCGCTTTTGGCTGGTTTGACCCTCTGCACAAGTACGGCGTTTGGTTGATTTGAGTCTGAACGACTGAACGAACGAGCGTGTCAATCGTTCAACTCGTTCTCGTTCAGAACGGATCAATTGTAACTGTAAATGTGATGGATGTGACACAAGAATGTTACTGAAATTCATTATTTTTAGTCTGTTATTGTCTTCTTTTGAATAGTTATTCTCAGCCATCCACACAATGGAGAAAATTTAATCTGCTTCATAATTTCTGAGGAAAACACACATTTTAATTAAGCATAATATCATTAGTGCTTCTTAAAGAATCAATTCAATTAGTTGCCACCTACTGGTGTAAATATGTCATCATCTAAAGAAATGTTCGCTGAACAAATTAGTCTTTTTGATGAACAGATTAAGAAGACTGGAGTCACTAGGATGAATCAATTATTAATCACCTCACTCACTCCGGCCGTATTTCTGTACATTCACTACTAGTTTCATCATTACAGGGTTAGTTCACCCATCATTTACTCTCCCTCTTTCTTTCTTCTGAAGACTTTTTGAAGAACTTTGGAAACCAAGCAACATTGGAGCCCATTGATTTTCAGTACATGGACATAAAAACACTGAGACATTTCTCAGAATGTCTTCTTTTGTGTCACACAGGTTTGAACGACATGAGGGCGAGTAAATGATCAATTCTGTGTGAACGATCCCTTTAAGTTGTCTGGTCCATGGTATATATCTAAAATGAAGACGTGTATAATCATGATAGCATGTTTCATGTCGTGTCCTGCTGAAACTCACGGCTACCTACCGTGATCTACCTTTAGTCCGACTCGGGGCAGAAGCGCACGTTTCAGCAACTTGTGGTGTGGAAGAGAAAAGAGTTCATAACAGTGCCAGTAGAGACGCCTTTGTCATCTCTATAATGGAGAATTTTCCCTCTGGAACCAATTTACTGTGCCAGACCCTTCCCGGGGCCGCAGCGGCTCCTGTGTCTTTTTACAGGTGTGTTAAGCATCTTTCAGACGCCCCGGCGGACCTTTATTAGCCCCAGAACTGCAGCTGTAAACCTGAAAACTGCCTCTGTGAGACTCACCTGCTATTACTCTCCGAGAGGAGAAAAGTTACCGAAAACAAGAGGCAGGAGTGAATTTCTTTCCTGGTAATTGGCGGCGAGGATCGACAAATCTCTGTTTGCCGTCTCTGCATGCGGCGTCACGCATGAGTCAACACGGCTGCGTTGGAGCTCAGCTCTGTAAACAGTGAGCGGCTCGTGTTCGCGCTGTTTGATTAAATGTCAGGTGAGGCATCTGCCGTCCACTCATTAACCTCGCTCAATCCGAGCCTGACCTTTTCACTCATTCATCCTCCGCGAGTGCGTTAGCTGCGTCTGGAGGCCGTTTGACCTCGCGTGTGAAACGCTCTTGGGTCGCTTTGAATCTGGTGGAAGGTGTTTGAGCAGAAACAGACACTCTTGCTTTGATCTGTGATTGCGGCTCGTTCGGATCACGGGAGGTTTGGCGCATGAGAAGCGACACGTAATGACTGATGTGGACGGTGAGAGGGTGACCTCGCTCAGGAACTCGAGGAATGGATGTGGGCGGAGGTGTTTAAGGTTTGCGCAGGAGTGACTGTCAAATCTCATGCAGATGGCAGCCGTCACTTCTGCTCAGGGCCGTCTCTAGGGTGGTGCAACTGCTGCTACTAGTTACTAGCATTAGAACCCGTGATCACGAACGGACTGAACACTCCCCTTTATGGTACAAATGTTAAAGGATTAGTAAATTTGACAGAATTCAAGTAGTTTTGCATCACTTGATTTTACTGTTGGTTGTTTAAAGGATTAGTTCACTTCAGGATTAAAATGTCCTGATAATTTACTCACCCCCATGTCATCCAAGATGTTCATGCCTTTCTTTCTTCAGTGGAAAACAAATGAAGGTTTTTGAGGAAAACATTCCAGGATTTTTCTCCATATAGTGGACTTCACTGGGGTTCAACGGGTTGAAGGTCCAAATGTCAGTTTCAGTGCAGCTTCAAAGAGCTCTACATGATCCCAGACGAGGAATAAGAGTCTTATCTAGAGAAACCATCGGCCATTTTCTAAAAAAAATAAAAATTATATACTTTTTTAACCACAAATGCTCGTCTTGCACTGCTCTGTGATGCTCCACGCATTTTGTAATCACGTTGGAAAGGTCACGCGTGACGTAGGTGGAAGTATCGCGGTAGGGCGAAAAACTCCATCTCATTTTCTCCTCCAACTTCAAAATCGTCCGACATCGTTGTTTTACCTTTTTTGGTAAAGGCCGTTTGACTTAAGCTGCGTCCAAAATCGCATACTGTTGAGTAGGTACTACATTTGAATTTAAATTTACTTCATGACCGTTGAAAAAGTACGTTCTTTGCACGTTCGCTTTGTAGACACTGGATCGGTACTTCCGTCTACGTCACGCGTGACCTTTCCAACGTGATTACGTAATGCGTGGCGCATCACAGAGCAGAGCAAGACGAGCATTTGTGGTTAAAAAGTATATAATTTTTTAATTTTTTTTAGAAAATGACCGATGGTTTCTCTAGATAAGACTCTTATTCCTCGTCTGGGATCATGTAGAGCTCTTTGAAGCTGCACTGAAACTGACATTTGGACCTTCAACCCGTTGAACCCCAGTGAAGTCCACTATATGGAGAAAAACCCTGGAATGTTTTCCTCAAAAACCTTCATTTCTTTTCCACTAAAGAAAGAAAGACATGAACATCTTGGATGATATGGAGGTGAGTAAATTATCAGGACATTTTAATCCTGAAGTGAACTAATCCTTTAAACAACCAACAGTAAAATCAAGTGATGCAAAACTACTTGAATTCTGTCAAATTTAAACACACTGAATTGAAAGTATAATCTATCTTTTATATGATTTATGAAATTCATAACTGTATGTGACTAGGCAATAAGCATTTTCCGTTTTGCATTTTCAACATATTAGGCATAGGAATAAGATTGAATGGGGGCATATTAAAAAATCAAAATGTTTTTTTGCAAATTCAAATTGACCACTGTACAAACCACTGTCTTATTCTGACTCTTTTACTGTTTCTTTCTTATTCTTTCTTTCTTTCTTTTTCTTTATTCCTCTAAATCCATTTAAATCCTCTATTTATTTAATTCCTTTAAATAAGAAGAGCATTACCATTGAGGTCTTTTATTTAAAACAGTCAGTCCCGCAATGTTCAAGACATGGTTACGGCTTTGGTGTTGTCGGATTACATTCTGTGCTAATCACCGTCAGTGCTAATGCTAAAACTGACACCAGTGATACTAATAAGCTAAAACAGAAAACAGTCAAATGTCATTTACAGTAATTGTGTTCATACATCTGCTGGTTTCTAGTCTTTTATTGTGTCACATTCGATTCTGTTGCTCTTTGCGAGTCTTTGTCTTTTATTGTGTGTTTTCCCCTGTGAGTTTCAGTGAAGATCTGTTTGTGTGTTTGTACATTAATGAGCTCATAATGAAGATCTGCGGACTGTAAAGCACCGCCACAGATCACCATAACCTGTGAAACTCGTACCATCAGCCCTATGAATGCTTCATCATCACTGCACTGCTCCTGCTGGCACCAGTGTGAGCTTCTGCTTCTGGTGACTGACGCTCCAGGCTCACGTCAGCTTTTACTGCGGTGTGAAATTTCCCACACAGAGGGAGAATCACTGTGTCCGTCTAGAGACTGATGTCTATTAATAATCCCTTCGGAATAATTACACACACACACACCTGTGTGCTTCTCTCTCTCTCTGTGTGTGTGTGTGTGTGTGAGAGAGCTTTGCTGCAACTGTGTGTAACTGTAGTAACTGTTCATTTCGATAAGGGAGGCTTAAACTGGACAGAATAAAGGGTTGTATAGCCGACCGCCAGCAGCAGCACTGCGGGATTTATTTGTGTGTGTGTGTGTGTGTGTGTGTGTGTGTGTGTGTGTGGCATTTCTGCCTGTAGAGGAAAACTCGAAGTAATCCTATTTGTCAAGATCACAGGTATGAAGTGAGCCGCCACCTGACCTGTGTATGAGTGTTTGTGTGTGTGTGTGTGTGTGTGTGTGTGTGTGTGTCAGCCCTTCATGTCTCTCTGTGAAGTCTGAAGTGTTTGTCATCAGTGAATAAATGTTAGTTTAACATCACAGACATGATGACAGGCATCTTTTCCATGTTAATCAGAGTTTTTGACTCAACTTTTGGAACGTTTCTATTTCTGCGAGGTTACGCTGAGCAAGAACATGCAAACTGTGTCCGATGACAGTGATGACCTCAGGTACATGTGCTTTCTATAATCCTAAAATGGTTTAGTTTGAGTTTGAGTATTATTGTGCGTGACTTTATAATAATAAAAGTTAGAATGGATCATAAATGAAACCAAAATGTCCGAATTGTGAACCAAAAAGCTGTATCCATGACTGAATGTTCAAAACGTCCAGTTTTTTAAATGTTTTAAAAACGTTTTTCTAGGTTATGTGAATGTTAAGGGAACATTCCTTTTCATCATTCTTCAAACATTATGTGAACGTTACTTTTGAATGTCCAGAATTCTGAGATCGCAATAGACGTGAAGGACTATAATGTGTTAAGAGCTCGCTCAGGTACTGGGGAGCTAAACCATTTAGTGCTTTGTAAGTATTTAGCAAGATTTTGAAATCTGTATGATGTTTAACAGGAAGCCAATGCAGTGTTGACAGAACTGGGCTAATATGGTCATACTTCCTAGTTCTAGTAAGAACTCTAGCTGCTGCATTTTGGACCAGCTGTAGTTTATTTATCAGGCGAGCAGAACAACCACCCAGTAGAGCGTTACAGTAATCTTGCCTTGAGGTCATGAACGCATGAACTAACTGTTCTGCATTTTTCATTGAGAGCATATGTCATAGTTTAGATATATTTTTAAGATGGAAGAATGCGGTTTTACAGATGCTAGAAACATGGCCTTCAAATGAAAGATTGGTATCAAAGAGCACACCCAGGTTCCTAAGTGACGATGAAGACTTAACAGAGCAGCCATCAAGTGTTAGACAGTATTCTAGGTTATTACGTGAAGAAGTTTTTGAACTTTTATACATGCAATTTCTGAGTGAAAATTGTTTCAAAGTAAATCTTTCAGCAGATTGATTTCAGCTGCAGTGTTTAGTAAAGGATGCAGCGGCGTCTCTTCAGCACACCTGCATGTACCTGATGTGTGTAATGATATCTGAAGATTATTCCAGTGTAGGTTGCTCAGATGATGAAGCTGAATTCTTACTTTTCTACACAAGTTCACAGTAATATTTCCATCAGGACTGCGCTGCTGACGGCACTCATGTAATGAAACTGATACTGTCGTGTCGAGAGAAAAGTCCATAAAAATACATCCCAATGTACTGTGCCAATATAACGGTGTTTTAACCGTATTTTGAATTACTCGTTTCATTGTAATGTGTTTTAGGGTTGAAGGAAATGCCTGTAAACTGTTTGTTCAGTTTTTCTACAGTATGAAGTGTGTTTCAGGATTAGTGTGAAGCTCTAACAGTGTTTCAGAGCAGATGAAGGAATCGTTCAGACTGTCAGCAGCTGCGCATCTATTTCAGTTTTAGCAGCTTTTCATACATTCCTGCCGTTAGTTCAGACCTCCGTTGTGCTGCAAACACAACGAGTGTGTGTGTGTGTGTGTGTGTGTGTGTCTAAAGGAGCAGAGCAAACGGTCTCTCTTTCATGACATGTTGGCGTCTGTATTGTGTGAATCCTGAGATTCTTCTGGTGTTTCTCTGTTAATTAAGAGCATCACATGAGCAGTCGATAAAAGACTCGTTCTGATATTTATATAAATTGCTGTGTTACTGAGGTGTGATTGACGGTTTGATTAAAGAGGGAGACGGTGAACGCTCACTTCATCCAGTTCAGCGTTTCCCCTAATTAACGGCAGGCATCTGGATCTCCGAGGCCTCCAGAGCCATTTGCCGGAGCTTTTAACACGCGTGTGAAGCGTGTTGTGTGTAAACTACTTAAGATGGAGGACAGATGGAATTCATTAATGCAGAATTTGCAAATGAAGCAGCATAAAAGTTGCTGCCAATTATTTCCACTCAGAGACTTTCTCTCTGCCACGCTCTTCTGAGGAGGCAGCGATACAAACACACACACTTCAGGATCTGTGTGTGTATCCACCTTCATTTCTGCACTGCAGTCGTGAACGTTCCTCCAGTGTCACTGCTGAGCTCAAACATACAGTGAACTGTGAGCAGAGCCACAGAACCTCCACAGATCAATCACATGATCAGTCACATGTGAAATAACAGTGTTCACACATACAGTAATGATCATGATCTCTGCAGACACACAGTCCTGTTTTTGTAGTTTCTCTGGCCACTTCATTTTCCCTCCTGTCTGAAATAAAATAGTTTCATTCACAGATTTACTTTTTACAGATTTAAAATTATCAATGTTCGATACAATGGTGGAAACTGCCATACATACCGCCATACAGATAATTTGTTATTATCTCATTACTTTTTGATAATTCAGGTAATTTTGTCACAATAGCTTACACACAGAACAGGGAATCTTTATTTACATAACTCGTTAAACTACATTTACAAAAAAAAGACAAGTAAACAGTCAGTAATAAGATAAGAACAAATAAACAAATGGCAAACAATAGCACAGATAAATACAACAGAATAAAGAGACAAATGAAATAAACATGGCTTTAAGTTTTTCAGGTGGGTCTAACAGTATATTCAGGTAAATAAAGTAATCACTTAAAATAAAACTGGATAGTCTTTATGGTAAAAATTAAATACAGATTAATGCTTACAGATTAATTAAAGTTACAAAAGTTATTCAGTCAAGAGCAGAGAGTGATTTTCTCTTTGTCTTTTGTTCTCTGATTAACATGACAGACAGCAGCAGGTTTATTAGGCTGCTGTCACTTTAAGAGTTTATGCACAGATCAATACACTGTTCAACCGGAGCGAATGAGACGAGTGAGTGAGAGGAGGCGGGTGTGTCACTTCACCGTCAGAGAGAAGAGAGAGCAAGATCGTCTCAGATCATCTCAGACCCTCTCAGACCGCCCAGTCCATCTCAAATAATCTCAGATAATCTCAGATCGTCTCAGACTGTCTCAGATCATCTCATATTGTTTAGATCATCTCAGAGCATCTCAGATTATCTCAGATTATATCAGATTGTCTCAGATCGTCTCAGATTGAGCCATCAGTCCGATTGCTTACTCATTATTTGGGTGCATGTATATGAAGTTTGTGTTTAAACCTGCCTGAGATCATTTCAGATCATCTCAGATCGTCTCAGACCATCTCAGATTATCTCAGACTGTCGCAGATTGTCTCAGATTGTCTCAGATTATATCAAATTGTCTCAAGGCGGGTGCACACTGTGCGATTTTGGCCACGATTTGGTCGTCTGAGACAAATTTTGAGAATCCTGAAAGATTGCTATAATCCTAGGCAAAAATCTGTAGTCTTTGATCGTTAGTTTGACATGTTCACAGACAGCCGATTAATGACCGTTGCGATCAAATTTTACCTCCGACGAAATTCTGGCAGTGTCAGAAGATTTGGCACACAGTCCTACAGTGTGACTACCCTAACCCTAACCCTAACCCTACACCGACTCAGATAATCTCAGATCATCTCAGACCGTCTCAGATAGTATTAGATAATCTCAGATCATCTCAGATCATCTCTCATGCTCTTGATTGGGGCAAAATGCAGATCTGATGGTGTGTATTGATTGATTTGAGCCATGTTTATGTTGTGTGTGTGTGTGTGCAGATGTGTATGAATAAAGCATGAAGTGAGTTTGACAGGAGCGCCGGCAGCAGATAAAGCAGAGATGGCATCTGTTATGAGCGGCCGCTACCAACACATTTCCAGTGACAGTTCAATCTCACAGCACACATTTTTCATGAAGTGCTCTGTATAGATGAGGACATTAGCAAACGCCTGAGATAGATGTTCTCGTTTCCGACCGACGTATTGGAAGCGTTTGTTACTGGCGTCGCTGTGTTCCTCCCTGATATGAGCTGATGAAGCTAAATGTTAATGCATTCAGAAAATCTAGTTAGAATCTGAAGAGCTTCACGTCTCAATGAGTGAAATTCCACAGCCTTGAGATTCCAGCCATATTTAACCCAGTCCTTCATTATCTCTACTAACCCGGTTTTATCCGGTGAATATGTCGACCAGCTGTCTGGTAAGATCTCTGATCGTAACCCCTGATCCCGTGCCGAGCCTTATATCTTCTCTTATCTCTCTGTAATCTCTGCACAATTAAGAGTCCCGCTCCGTGTTGTGCTCCGCAGCGATTGTCAGTCAGAATGAAGCGTTTCTCAAGTACATAATTGAGGAAAGTAAAGCGCTAAGCTCTACCATTAGCCTTGCCGCAGCCAGCGGCCTGTGAAATAGGCTCCACTTCATGGCGCTTCCACATCCATCTGGCCTCCGAGGAATCCGCCGCACGCTTTACGCTTCTCCAATAGAACATCTGGCCGTTCCGTTCCGCTCCGGGTGTTTCCTGCAGCTTTAGATCCACAAACACCAGTTTTTGAGGTTTGCGGTGTATTGGAAACTTCCAGTAGCATCTCTGTGATTGAGCGTTTACACACTCTGTTGTTCAGGAGAAAATGCCTGATTGTTGCCCTTCTGTATGGATCGGCGCTGAACGCCGTGTTTCCATGGCAACAACATGATTTGAGCATTCAGTGCAGAATAATGCAGCGGCGTTCAGTTATTAGAGCGTTTGCGTCTCTCCATACACGATCAGCAGCACTAAATGAGGCTCTTCACTGATGTGAGCGTTTGTCTGTCGTCAGTGAGACTCATGAGCTTCTACTTGTGTTTAATTACAGTGATCAGCAGATGAACTGAGCCCGTGTGTGTGTGTGTGTGTGTGTGTGTGTGAGAGAGAGAGAGAGAGAAAGAGAGAGGGAGAGAGAGAGAGTGTGTGTGAGTCTCTTCTCTGATGGCTAGGGCGGGGCAACCTGTCACTCACATGAGATCCACCAATAGCAAACCACAACCATCCAATTAATTCCCCACAGACAAACTCAAGCCCCGCCCTACATTTGTTCTTGTTTGAGAAGCCATTTCAGTTGGATATACGGCACAATAGGGAGGAAAAGACAGTCACAACTTCCCTTTCATGATAACTTTAAATGAAATGAAAAAATGGAATCGTTTTGTAAAGTGTTACCAAATCTCCTAATTTGACCTCTGACCCCTAGAACAACCCATCACAGAAACCTGTGCAAAACACTAGATTAAAATAGAAACGTGATTTGGCTGATTTATGAGTATTTTTAGCATATAAAATGTCCTCATAAGTTAGTTGTCATGGTATTTCGTTCATATTAGTGAGGACATTTGTCCCTCACAAGTACAGACAGGAAATTATTTGAGAAATCACACACACGCACACACACACACACTGGTGATTCCATCATCTTCTCTCTGCAGACGAGCTCATGCTAATGCGTCAGATCTGCAGGGCGTCTGTCATTCATTCAGAGCGATAACACCCTCACTGTAGCAACACCCGCCGCCCACCCGCACACCATCTGCACATTAAGTCATTTTACCTGCGGCGTCGCATTTCAGAGAAAAGAGATGTGCAGAGACCTCGACTGAAATGAAAGGCATCGCTCAGTGCAGCTGACAGCAGAACAACCCGTGACGTGCAGCGGTAAAACACACACACACACACACATACACTCACATACACACTTAAACACACCCACACTCACACGGACAGACCAGATTTAACGCCCGTCCGTCAGTGAAGTCGTAATCTCCCGGCAGAACAGAAGCGGAGCAGGATTCTCTGTCAGAACGCTGGAATCTGGTTCCTCGAGTGCAGGTGCTTTCAGACGCTTCTTACATCAGATGAGACGGCGCAGGGCCGCTGGAGCTACCGCACAGATGCCTGATGGGTAATCGATATTTTCGACCTTCTCTCTGTGTCTGTAGGACGTTTGGAGCTGAACACATCTAGTTTTAATGTCGAAACCTCAGAGGAGACAAGGAGGAAATTCATGCTGCGGATCGTTAGTTTGACCGGTTCAAGTTAGTGATGTCAGCTAAACATCAGGTCATAGTTCACTAAACCAGTGCTGATCTGTTTCTGTGAAAACCATCATGCGGCGTTAGTTTACTATTTATATGCTATTATAGTATTTATTCATATTTTAAATTTCAGTTGCTTTATGCTTTTGTCATTAGCTTTAATATATTATTATTTCCGTTTTAATCATTTAAAAGTAATCTTAAACTTGTTTGTTTTAGTTAGTTGCCAAAACTCTGAAAAATAAAGGTTCCAAAAGCGGGTTTTCACAGTGATGCCATGATGTGATGATAGAAGATCTTGGTTCCTCAAAGAACTTTCAGTGATCAGTTCTTAAAAGAACCATTTTGTCTTAATGTGAAGAAACTTTTTACACTGTAAAGAACCTTTTGTGAAATGGAAAAAGTCCATTTCTTCATGGAACCATCGATGCCAATAAAGAAGCTTTATTTTTAAAAATGAAATATGAAATGTTCTCAGAACTTTAGCTAATGTTCTGACAAAGTTCTCTCAAAGTTATGAACAAACATTCTTCCAGTAACATTAATAGAGAATTCATTCGGAGTTGTCTGGTCTTTAATAATGTTCTCAAAACCGTTAATAGTATGTTTTTTCATAATGTTTGAAGAATGATAAAATGTTTCCTTAACATTCACATAACCAAGAAAAAAATGGGATGTTACCAAAAAAATTCTTAATGTGAGCATGAACATGTTTTTGTTAACTGGGAAGGCAACATTTATTTAAGTTTATTTAAGTTTTTCATCTAATATTTGAATACCACTCTATTTTAATTACCAAAAGTGAGTTTGAGTGTTAGTGTTCGGTCATAATAACCGCACTGTGCAGCAGGTGAAAGTGGAGATTGACTGAAGCTGGAGAAAGTTCTGGTTCAGGCCTGTCAGTGCTGTTCTCATCCGTCCGTCCGTCTGTGTCTGTTAATAATTCAGTGTCTGCTAGGCAGGAAGTGCTCAAACTTCAGAATGAGGCGCGTCCGTCACTCACCGTGTGACATCAGCACTTCATACGTGTTTCAGTGTAACTGATGAAATCCTGCAGTCTTGAGAATAACTACAGGAGAAACTGCAGCTCACGTTCAGCTCCAGTGGAGAATCAAAATAATGCTTTGCGATGTATAATTAGATGAATAACGTTTCTCAGTGGATGAGAGTGAAAACATCAGTCTGTGAGGCTGATGTTGTTCCTCAGACACTTACACTGCAGTACTTACTGTTTTCAGTGTTCTTCTTTATTGATCAAGCAAAGAGCAAAACTGTCCTTGACAAAAGTAGTCCAGAAAACAGAAGAGAATCAAACCCACTAGCAGCTCGACATCAGCAGAAACATGAAGAACCGACATAAAGTGACAAAATTCATCACCATCTTCATCTGCCTAAAAACCATCTTTCAAGTCAGCTTTATTTTTTTACAGCGCTTTATTCAGTACAACATAAAGAGCAAATCATACAACAATAACATCTGTAAAGCATCTCTACAGAAGACATTATCCAGCTCAATTGAGTTTAGTTTTGTTCTGATGATGGAGTCATTAGTGTAGCAGCAGATCCAGTGTTGACATGCAGTCACTCCTCTGAAACACAAGTAACAACAAATTCCATTACCAATTAGTCACGTCTGTGTAACAAACTGCTGCAGTGACGAAACTCACATTTCTATGGGAAAACAAACTCTAGTGTGTAAAGTGCCGGAGGTCACAGAGGAGCTGCTCTCTCGACTGGAGCTCAAAGCAGGAGGAACTTTCTGAAGCGCTTAAGCAGAGACTCATAAGCAGTTTCGTGTCAGTCGATCTGTCAGATGCGCATGCTGATTTTATTTGCTTAATCGTGCGCACAATTTACTATTTCGTTCCCTCGATTTGCTCAGTTGTGCACACAATTTACTATTTCGTTCCCTAATTTTGCTAAATCATGCACACGATTTATTTCGTTCCCTCGATTTGCTTAATTGTGTGCACAATTTACTATTTCGTTCCCTCGATTTGCTCAATCGTGCGCACAATTTACTATTTCGTTCCCTCGATTTGCTCAATCGTGCACACGATTTACTATTTCGTTCCCTCGATTTGCTCAATCGTGCACACGATTTACTATTTCGTTCCCTCGATATGCTTAATCGTGCGCACAATTTACTATTTCGTTCCCTCGATTTGCTCAGTTGTGCACACAATTTACTATTTCGTTCCCTCATTTTGCTCAATCGTGCCCACGATTTACTATTTCGTTCCCTCGATTTGCTCAATCATGCACACGATTTATTTCGTTCCCTCGATTTGCTTAATTGTGCACACGATTTACTATTTCGTTCCCTCGATTTGCTCAATCGTGCACACGATTTACTATTTCGTTCCCTCGATTTGCTCAATCGTGCACACGATTTACTATTTCGTTCCCTCGATATGCTTAATTGTGTGCACAATTTACTATTTCGTTCCCTCGATATGCTTAATTGTGTGCACAATTTATTATTTCGTTCCCTCGATATGCTTAATTGTGTGCACAATTTACTATTTCGTTCCCTCGATTTGCTCAATCGTGCACACGATTTACTATTTCGTTCCCTCGATATGCTTAATTGTGTGCACAATTTACTATTTCGTTCCCTCGATATGCTTAATTGTGTGCACAATTTACTATTTCGTTCCCTCGATTTGCTCAATCGTGCACACGATTTACTATTTCGTTCCCTCGATATGCTTAATTGTGTGCACAATTTACTATTTCGTTCCCTCGATATGCTTAATTGTGTGCACAATTTATTATTTCGTTCCCTCGATTTGCTCAATCGTGCGCACAATTTACTATTTCGTTCCCTCGATTTGCTCAATCGTGCACACGATTTACTATTTCGTTCCCTCGATATGCTCAATCGTGCACACGATTTACTATTTCGTTCCCTCGATATGCTTAATTGTGTGCACAATTTACTATTTCGTTCCCTCGATTTGCTCAATCGTGCGCACAATTTACTATTTCCTTCCCTCGATTTGCTCAATCGTGCACACGATTTACTATTTCGTTCCCTCGATATGCTTAATTGTGTGCACAATTTACTATTTCGTTCCCTCGATATGCTTAATTGTGTGCACAATTTACTATTTCCTTCCCTCGATTTGCTCAATCGTGCACACGATTTACTATTTCGTTCCCTCGATTTGCTCAATTGTGTGCACAATTTACTATTTCATTCCCTCGATTTGCTCAATCGTGCGCACAATTTACTATTTCGTTCCCTCGATTTGCTCAATCGTGCACACAATTTACTATTTCGTTCCCTCGATTTGCTCAATCGTGCGCACAATTTACTATTTCGTTCCCTCGATTTGCTTAATTGTGTGCACAATTTACTATTTCGTTCCCTCGATTTGCTCAATCGTGCACACGATTTACTATTTCGTTCCCTCGATTTGCTCAATTGTGTGCACAATTTACTATTTCGTTCCCTCGATTTGCTCAATCGTGCACACGATTTACTATTTCGTTCCCTCGATTTGCTCAATTGTGTGCACAATTTACTATTTCGTTCCCTCGATTTGCTCAATCGTGCACACGATTTACTATTTCGTTCCCTCGATATGCTTAATTGTGTGCACAATTTACTATTTCGTTCCCTCGATATGCTTAATTGTGTGCACAATTTACTATTTCGTTCCCTCGATATGCTTAATTGTGTGCACAATTTACTATTTCCTTCCCTCGATTTGCTCAATCGTGCACACGATTTACTATTTCGTTCCCTCGATTTGCTCAATTGTGTGCACAATTTACTATTTCATTCCCTCGATTTGCTCAATCGTGCGCACAATTTACTATTTCGTTCCCTCGATTTGCTCAATCGTGCACACAATTTACTATTTCGTTCCCTCGATTTGCTCAATCGTGCGCACAATTTACTATTTCGTTCCCTCGATTTGCTTAATGGTGTGCACAATTTACTATTTCGTTCCCTCGATTTGCTCAATCGTGCACACGATTTACTATTTCGTTCCCTCGATTTGCTCAATTGTGTGCACAATTTACTATTTCGTTCCCTCGATTTGCTCAATCGTGCACACGATTTACTATTTCGTTCCCTCGATTTGCTCAATTGTGTGCACAATTTACTATTTCGTTCCCTCGATTTGCTCAATCGTGCACACGATTTACTATTTCGTTCCCTCGATTTGCTCAATTGTGTGCACAATTTACTATTTCGTTCCCTCGATTTGCTCAATCGTGCACACGATTTACTATTTCGTTCCCTCGATATGCTTAATTGTGTGCACAATTTACTATTTCGTTCCCTCGATTTGCTCAATCGTGCGCACGATTTACTATTTCGTTCCCTCGATTTGCTCAATTGTGTGCACAATTTACTATTTCGTTCCCTCGATTTGCTCAATCGGGCGCACAATTTACTATTTCGTTCCCTCGATTTGCTCAATCATGCGCACAATTTACTATTTCGTTCCCTCGATTTGCTCAATCGTGCGCACAATTTACTATTTCGTTCCCTCGATTTGCTCAATCGTGCACACGATTTACTATTTCGTTCCCTCGATTTGCTCAATCGTGCACACGATTTACTATTTCATTCCCTCAATTTGCTTAATCGTGCGCATGATTTTTTTCCTGCATGTCATGTGCGAGGCTTCGTAATTTAGCTTTTAAATGGACAATATTTAAAAGAAATCTTAACTTAAGTAGTGATCTTGCATTGCAATTATAACATCATTGAATATAGTCGTCTTTTACAGTGTTACAATGTACAGTGTTATTATGATCAGATCAGATTATTATAAATGTGTTTTCCTGCAAATCAATCACCTCTGTTTCTGCTTTTGTTTATTTCTTTGTCATCATTTATAATTCATTAATTTAAAGTCGTCATGAAAGGGAAGTTGCTCTAGTCTTTTCTTCTCTATTGTGTCGTATATCTGAGTGAAATGACTTTACAAACAAGAACAATTGTAGGGCGGGGCTTGATTTTGTCTGTGGGGAATTGATTGGATGGTTGTGGTTTGCTATTGGTGGATCTCATGTGAGTGACAGGTTGCCCCGCCCTCATCATCAGAGAAGAGAAGAGATGCTGCAAGAGGGAAAAGATTCTGATTCAAGATTACCAGGAACATGAATTTAAAACAATAATGACGTGCACTGATAAATCATTTAGAATAAACACTGCTGTATTTCATAATAAACAAGAATTGCCCATTTTAATTTCATGTTGAATTTTAACTTCACTGCTGTAAACACACAGACATTTAACCTGTTCATCATCAAGTAACTAGTAGTGTTTTCTGTTTGTCGTGATGATGTGAGTGTCCACATGTACTGTAACTGTACGAGTGTCAGTCGTTCATGTGTCTTAATGAAGTGTTTGTTGAAATCAGTGTGAATCACGGCTCATGAGCAGCTGGTCTGGACTCACTTGAGTCTGCTTTAAAACAGCTTCATCTGTGTGTGTGTGTGTGTGTGTGTGTGTGTGTGTGTGTAGTCAGATTTTGTTTAAACTGAGACTGAGCTGATTAAACTCATACAGATACTGCAGCTCTGTCTGTCCGTCCGTCTGTCTCTCTCTGCCTCAGCAAATCTCCTGTCTGTCTCATTAGTGTCTGACACACTGACTCCCTCAGGCGAGCCCACAGCGAGTGTCCGGCTCTCTCTCTCACACACACACACACACACACACACACACACACACTGAGCAGCCTGTCAGAGAGACAGACAGCAGTGCTGGTGAAGCGAGAGACAGACAGGTACAGTTGTCTGACAGCTGCTGGTTAACTGAGTCTCTCAGCGGTTTAATTGGAGGAAACTCAGTGAAACTCAGTGTGAGCGTGTGACCGTCACCTGTCGCTCTCTCTTTGAACGTGTGTTCGTGAACGCGTCATCTGTAGTGCTTCACATCCACAAATGAGCACCAATGACAGGGTGTTTCTTCTTTAGAGCTGCTGAGTTTGTGTCATATCTGATGAAGTTTGCATCATTGATTCTGTTATTTTCCTGTTATTTTGCTGTAGAAATAAATGTAATTGGCTCACATGTCACGTATAAGATCATAACCTGAACACGTCTGTCTCTCTGTCAGGTGTTATGTGGATGACAAGGTGTCTAAGGTGGCCTGGTTAAACCGCTCGAACATCATCTTCGCGGGCGAGGACAAGTGGTCTCTGGACCCGCGGGTGGAGCTGGTGACGCAGGGTCAGCTGGAGTACAGTCTGAGGATCCAGAAGGTGGACGTGTTCGACGAGGGCCCGTACACCTGCTCCATCCAAACCAAACAGCAGCCCAAGACCTCGCAAGTCTATCTCATCGTTCAAGGTGAGCGCCGCATGATTGACAGGCTGTCAGACCAATGACAGCTCATCATCTGTTAATCCCCCTCCCACTCGCTCCCGTCAGCGCTGCCGTCGTTTCCAGATCAGATTAGGTGGTTGTGTGGGTGGGCGATATGGCACAAATACATCACGATTCTTTTTTTGTAATCAGTTATTAAACAACTTCAATTGTAACTAGGGTCATTCCATGTCAAATCAACCAGAGGTCCATGGCTCAAATTTTTGATTTTGTTCATATTTTTTCTGTGTAAAGACAAACATAAATAGTGATGAATGCCAAAATATTAAACATCACAGATGTATATTTACTGAGTAATCCACTATTTTGTAGAGGAGGATCAAAATGACCATTTTCACCTGAGATTTGGAGCCAAATTAGAGGAGTGAAAAATGACTTTAGAAAGATGCAGCATCATTATTTTATTTTTACACAGAGATTGGTAGATCTATTAGTAAAATCTGTTGACTTTAGCAATCTTTGTTTCATTATATGCCAACAGTGAACGTTCAAACATGGCACAAAAGCACTTCTTGTGTTTTTTGCCTCAAGTTTGCATGCATGTAACTCAAGAAGTATTAAAGATATCTTAATATCCTTTTACATTCTGGTTCTTAACAAACCTTCCTTTTGGTATCTTAATTTTTAAAGGCCCTCGATGGTTCAATCCCAGAGATATGGAGATCTTAATGTGGCTCCATGAGTAAATTGGTCAATTGTACACATTTTCAGTGGTCAAAAACCAAATGTGGTTCACTTTGTATACAGCTGATACTTTTTTCTTTTAAAGAGGAATATCTGAAGAATAAATAATGTTAAAACTAGAAATGTATCTCGTGTTTTTCTATCATTTCAATTTCATAGAACATTCCTGTCTGAGTGCCATAAATATTCCTTTTCCAAACTTGTCATGCCTGTAACTCTAAAAGTATTCGAAATATATTAATATCCTTCTAGATTCTCATTCTTAATAAACTTTCCTTTTGTAATCTTCATTTTCAAGGCTCTATATAGTTCAGTCCCATAGATATGGGGATCTCAAAGCAGCTTGATGTTCAAATTGTTGAATTTTACCCATTTTCAGTGATTGAAAACCATATGTAGGTAACTTTTTAAACAGCTAATAGTTGTGTTTTAAAGAAGAATGTCTGAAGAACAAATAACACTGAAACTAGAATGTTTTATAACACAACACACCTCTCTGAGTGCCAAAAACAAACATTTTTCTGAAGTTTACATGTCTTTAATTCAAGAAGTGTTAAAGATATCGTAATGTCATTTTAGATTCTTGTTCTTATGAAACCTTTCTTCTGGATTCTTCATTTTTAAGGCCATATATGGTTGTCAATGTGGTAACGTGTAGTTACGATACTGCGTATTTGAACTCTTGGTAGCTTCAGAAGCTGTTAAAATGAACAAAATCCCATCGTCTAAATATCCCTAAAACTGATTCAAATATAGATTCTTATAAATAAGTTAATGTGCCTCAGCTTGACCATTTTCAGTGGATTTTTGGTACTCAGAGAGTTATGTTTTATGCAGTTATTTTGATAGAGGGAAACAACATACATTTCTAGTTTAAACATTGTTTATTCTGCAGATATTCCTCTTTAAAAGAAAAAGAAAAAAGCTGTGTGCAAAGTGAACCACATTTGGTTTTCGATTACTGAAAATGGGTAATTTGGACATGGAGCTGGACATATCTATGAGACTGAATTATAGGGCCTTAAAAATGAAGATTTCAAAAGAAAAGTTTATTTAAAATGAAGAGACCAAAAGGAAAGTTTGTTAAGAACCAGAATGTAAAAGGATATTAAGATATCTTTAATACTTCTTGAGTTACAGGCATGCAAACTTGAGGCAAAAAACACAAAAAGTGCTTTTTGCCATGTTTGAACGGTCACTGTTGGCATATAATGAAACAAAGATAAAATAATGATGCTCCATCTTTCTAAAGTCATTTTTCACTCCTCTAATTTGGCTCCAAATCTCAGGTGAAAATGGTCATTTTGATCCTCCTCTACAAAATAGTGGATTACTCAGTAAATATACATCTGTGACATTTAATATTTTGCCTTTCAACACCATTTATGTTTGTCTTTCTACAGAAAAAATATGAACAAAATCAAAAATTTGAGCCGGGAAAGTTTCTGAAATTTGGTTGATTTGACACAGAATGACCCAATATTCAGATCAGTTCAAGTTTTGTTCTCATCTGATAGCGTCAGCGCAGTCGAATCAGTAATGACTGAATATGAAGTATGACAGACGTTTGAATGGCTGATGATCTAATATTGTCATATCACACAGAATAGTGTGTGCTGGTGTTTGAGTGTTGTTGACTCCGGTGAGAGTCGTCGTGTCTCTGTTATCTGTTTCTCGTGTCGACGCTCTCATCACACTCTGCTAATTACTGCGAGGTCATACGCAACGAGGGAAGGTCTGTAACTGCAGGTGTTATTTAATCCATAGACGTGTGAACATGTCGGCCGTTTGTTTGGCTCTCCTTAATTACCCAGCGTTAATTTCACTCTCGTTACTCTGCCTCCGCTGACGAGAATGTCTTAGAGTCTGGACAGAAATACTCTCACAAGACTGATTATTTACTGTAAAGAGTTATATTACCCCCGATCTCAAAGTCTTGATGTTGTTTTTGTGCTCTACTAGAGCAGGTTTTCCTGCTTGAATGTTATTTTCCTCATATTCTCCATTGTTCAGCTCCTCTCTTCCCAGTCTGTCAGTAACGCTCTGTTTAGTTCCCGTCTCTATGAAGCCCCTCCTTCTGAAAAGCACAATGTGCTCTGATTGGTCGGCTGGAGCAGTGTGTTGTGATTGGTGTTTGGGAAATGTCCCGCCCCTTACCATAACCGCCAGTTTCAACACACTACTAACTAACTCAACCAGGCCCCGCCCCTTTATTCTGCGTATGAATTATTTAAATGAAGAATATTGTGAAGAAAACTCAAGATGAAGGTGTTTTTCATGTCCTCTTTAAACATGTATTTCTGCATGAGAGTGTGTTCAGAAAGTATATTTAGTATGCAGTATGTACTGCAGATGCTCTGTGTGTGAAACACTGGGATGGTGTACTGCGATTATCATAATGCATGCATGAGATGCTGTATCCCACAATGCAGTGCTCTCGGCTTGGCTTCTGAGCGTTTGACTGCAGGTTCCAGTGTTTAGTTTCTCTGATAAACATGATGTTCTGGTCAGATGTTCAGATGGCGTTCATGTTCAGTGTTTTTGGCAGAGCTCAGGCCGGATTTATTCCCGCCGCCGCCTCACGGGAGCAGAAGAACGCCCATTCTTGTTTTCTGTGCAGGAACATGTTCATTAGTCTTTTGTATTGTGTGCTGCAGTTTTGTTTTTGCAAAATCATAAATCTTTATACAATTAGAGAAGATCCACTGTGCAAGTTTCCCTCAAGATTAATATGAGCAGCTCTGAATAAAGGACGCCTCCTGACAAAATAAATTACAGCCGAACGTCGTTCATCTTCAGCATCGATCAGACCCGAGGTTTATTGTTCTGCTTCAGACAGGAAGTGTTCGCTCTGTCGATCCTCAGCGTGTGACGAGGGTTCGAGCTGCTTCTGATTGTTCATGTGAAATATTGATGAATCATCAGTATAAATTCACTGTATGATCACTGTAATAACTATAATAACCCTGTGTTGACTTTACACTTATTGTAAAATATGTGTTTACAGAATATTCATAGTGTGTAAGTGATCATAAGAGCATAAACGAGTTCGAGCGACGCATCATTCGCAGTGCTTTATGGGAGTGGGCGTCGCTCATAAACTCTTTTGCCACATTTTTTGTTTCCATGGTAACAGCACTTTCTCTGATTGGTGGATCTGTGTTCAGGATTGTGGGTAGTGTTGTTGTGAACTGATGTTAGTAGTGTGTCTGTGTGTGTGTGTGTGTGTGTGTGTGTGTGTGTGTGTGTGTGTGTGTGTGTGTGTGTGTGTGATTGTGTGTGTCTGTGTGTGTGTGTGTGTGTGTGTGATTGTGTGTGTCTGTGTGTGTGTGTGTGTGTGTGTGTGTGTGTGCGCGTGTGTTTGTGTGTGTGTGTGTGTGAGCGCGTTTTTGTGATTTATGAGGACACAAATGTGTATAATGACATGGGTATTACACTGGTATTATGACGTAAACATGGAATATGTAAAAAATGCAGACAGTTTCCTGTGATGGGTAGGTTTAGGGGTAGTGTAGGGGGAGAGAATGTACAGTTTGTACAGTATAAACACCATTACGTCTATGGAGAGTCCTCACTGAGATAGCAAAACAAACCTGTGTGTGTGTGTGTCTGTGTCTGTGTGTGTGTGTGTGTGTGTGTGTGTGTGTGTGTGTGTGTGTGTGGTTATGAGGCTATTCTTGTTGGCTTGGAGAAACATGTATTTCTGTTAGAGATTTTCTTGTCAGTCCTGCTGCAACTACAATTCCAATTTCATGCGTGTTAGAGAGAAAGACAGAGACGCTCTGAGGAGAGAGAGAGAGAGAGAGAGAGAGAGTGTTTTAAGAAAGGCAACAGTGATTGGTTAAGGAGAACACAGAGAGAGTGGAGTGTGGAGCCACTGCTGTGAGGAACAGAGTCAATCTGCCACCTAGTGAACATCATTTATCAGACACTGACGACTGTCCATTTATAAACCTACAGTCGGACGGCGTGAGGTCTTCATCTCATCCTGAAGAGCTCCGAGCTCTCGTACCGCCGGATGCTTTAATGGCCTCGCATTCAACATTCTATTTCTTCCCAGCAGTCATATTATATAATGTCAGTCCACTGTACCTTCAGCACAAAGCGCTCTGTGTTTCCTGATTTGCGTAATTTCTTTATTGAACTCCTCCCTCAGACCGACGGGGGAGGAGCCTCGGCGGAATTTACGATAGAAGGGGCGGAGTCTGGGATTAGAGCGGATTTCATCAGAAACATGATGACAGCTACGGAATGAGTGCGGATGAATCAGTCTCTCTCTGATTTATCACAAGTTTGCTTTGCTGAAGCTGCAGCTCTGAGTTTGTCTCAGTCTCACAGTAAATCAAGAAAATGACAAAGAGCGTCATTAAATGGGGCGCGGGTTTGATGAATATGTGGGATTGTGTGCGCATTGATCAGACGTGTGTTGGGATAACGGATGAGTGTGTCTGCGGCCTGAAACAGATGATGTGTGTGAGATATTTCCACATGCGTTTGGCTTTATCGATGCTCTGCAACATCCGCATTAAACACAGAGTTTATTATGAGTGCGTGTGTCACGAGACCCACGAGAGTGAGGCCTGAATCACAAATCTCCCAACATCCCTCAGTGTTTCCCAGAGATCTCCGCTCACACTCTGGTTTTTCTCTTTCAGTTCCTGCGATCATCTATAAAGTGTCGGAGGACATCACTGTGAACGAGGGCAGTAACGTGACGTTGACGTGTTTGGCCAATGGGAGGCCAGATCCCTCCATCACCTGGAGACTGCTCAACCCGTCAGGTGAGAGAGAGCCAATCAGCTGCTGCCAATCTCTCATTATCACTAGTGCTAGTTCTGCAGGACTCTTGAACACCAGACAGGCAGAAAACATAGAAACCGTTCATAATACCCTAGCAACCATCAGTCTGAAGTGACCGTGGGTTCGAGTGTCCGCATGTCTGTGGACTCACAGAAGAACCTTCCATCGCTCTGACCTGGATTCTGTCAGCATGTTCTCTTTCTGAAAGTCGAGAGAAGCGTGTGTGTGAGTCATGTGGAGCAGCTGTGGTTTGATTAGCGTGTGTGTGTGTGTGTGTGTGTGTGTGTGTGTTGATCAGTGGTTTTTACGTTCACAGCGTATCTGTCGTCCTGAAGATCTTCCTCATCGACTGCTGCCGACGCGCTGGGAGCCGCATTTACTGAAAAGAGCTGAACGCTGTTTAAAGTATTGACCAGCCGTGTGTGTGTGTGTGTGTGTGTGTGTGTGTGTGTGTGTGTGTGTGTGTGTGTGTGTGTGTGTGTGTGTGTGAGGCGCTGGATCGATGCAGTGATGGTTGGAGTCTCTGCTCTCCACAGAAGGTCACTAAAGGTCAGAGACAGAGGCCTTTTACCGGCTGGAACATTAATCAAGTGTTATCAGTGTAACTTTAAACCAGCTCTAAACCAGCACTGACCACTCAGTCTTCACATTAACCGACTCGTGCATCATGTGACTGTAATCGAGTCGCTTCAGCTGAGAGTCTCAAACTTTGAAAATGTCTTTGAAACACATCAGATGAGGTGGTCTCCATTCACGGTTCTCGATTAGTGTTTCAGATTCAGATTCAGTAAAACCCAGATGACAGCAGAAGTACATCCACCTATGACACACACACACACACAGCGTACGTGTGGTGGAGTATTGTGTGTGTGTGTGTGTGTGTGTGTGAAAACATTAAGTGTATTTATTGTGTCTTGTGATCTTTCAGTTCTGCTGAACTTTGCCAATTTCATGGTTTTACATAAATTAGTATTCACTAAATAAATGCATTGTGCCTCACTGTGGTAAATGATGCTCATGAATAAAACACAAGTATGCAAATGAGCACCCCCTCTGCTCACTCGTGCTCTGAAACGCTTTTCAACTTCCTGATGAAAAGCTGACCAGATCAGAGTGTGTGTGTGTGTGTGTGTGTGTGTGATGTTTTTCTCAGCTAGGTTGCTGGATTATTATTCCTCACTCACTGATGTTATGTTAGTGCTGAGCTCAGTGCTGTGATCTGGAATAGGCTCACATGCTCCCTCTGCTGGATGCTGATGATGTTTGTGTGTGTGTTTGTCAGCCGAGGCTCTGGACGTGGGCGAGTATCTGGAGATCTCTGGCATTGTTCGCTCTCAGGCCGGACGTTACGAGTGTAAAGCGAGCAATGACGTGTCCACACCCGATGTCAAATACGTCAACGTGGTGGTCAATTGTAAGTAGATGTTCATAAGATCTGCCTGTGTGACACGTGTGTGTTTGTGAGAACAGACTGATGTGTGTCTCTACAGACCCGCCGTATATAAAGGAGGTGCGGAGCTCCGAGACGCCGGTCGGACAGGCTGGAATTTTGCACTGCGAGGCATCTGCGGTTCCTCAGCCGGAGTTTGAGTGGTACAGAGATGAGCGCAGGTCAGTCAACACACCATCCACTCCTGTAACACAGCCGGTAATGTTTGGTTCCCAGAACCTTCCCAAAACATGCATTTTTAACATTTGTTTTTGGTTAGCCAGAAAAGTTTGCTTTACGAACATAAAATGTTCTCTTTAGGTTTGCAGAACATTCCTCTAACGTTCCCTTAACATTTCCCTAACATTCCCTTTAAATTCATCTAACATTCCCCTAACATTCAACTGGTCCCATAACATTCATCTAACATTCACCTAACATTCAACTCACATTACCCCAACATTCCACTAATGTTCCCCCAACATTCAACTAACATTCCCCCAACATTCTACTAATATTCCCCTAATATACATCTAACATTCCCCTAACATTCCACTAACATTCTCCTAATATTCCACTAACATTCCCCTAACTTTGAACTAAAGTTCCACTAACATTAAACTAACATTCCACTAACATTCCCCCACAATTCCACTAACATTCCCCTAACATTGAACTAACGTTCCCCTAACATTCATTTAACATTCTCTAACATTCACCTAGTATTCATCTAACATTCCCCTAACATTCCACTAATGTTCCCTTAACATTCAACTAACATTCCCTTAACATTCAACTAACATTCCACTAATATTCAACTGTTTCCACTAACATTTAACTAACGTTTCCACTAACATTTAAATGTTCACCTAACATTCAACTAACATTCCCCTAACATTCAACTGTTTCCACTAACATTCAACTAACGTTCCACTAATATTCAACTGTTCCCCCTAACATTCAACTAATGTTTCCACTAACATTCAACTAATGTTTCCACTAACATTCAACTAACGTTTCCACTAACATTCAACTGTTCCCCCTAACATTCAACTAATGTTTCCACTAACATTCAACTGTTCCCCTAACATTCAACTAACGTTTCCCCTAACATTCAACTAACGTTCCCCTAACATTCAACTGTTCCCCTAACATTCAACTAACGTTTCCACTAACATTTAAATGTTCACCTAACATTCAACTGTTCCCCTAACATTCAGCTAACATTTCCACTAACATTCAACTGTTCCCCTAACATTCAACTAATGTTTCCACTAACATTCAACTGTTCCCCTAACATTCAGCTAACGTTTCCCCTAACATTCAACTGTTCCCCTAACATTCAACTAACGTTTCTCCTAACATTCAGCTAACGTTTCCACTAACATTCAACTGTTCCCCTAACATTTAACTAACGTTTCCTCTAACATTCAACTAACGTTTCCACTAACATTCAACTGTTCCCCTAACATTCAGCTAACGTTTCCACTAACATTCAACTGTTCCCCTAACATTCAGCTAACGTTTCCCCTAACATTCAACTGTTCCCCTAACATTCAACTAATGTTTCCCCTAACATCCAACTAACATTTCCACTAACATTCAACTGTTCCCCTAACATTTAACTAACGTTTCCTCTAACATTCAACTAACGTTTCCACTAACATTCAACTGTTCCCCTAACATTCAACTAACGTTTCCACTAACATTCAACTAACGTTTCCACTAACATTCAACTAACATTTCCATTAACATTCAACTAACATTTCCACTAACATTCAACTGTTCCCCTAACATTCAACTAACGTTTCCTCTAACATTCAACTAACGTTTCCACTAACATTCAACTGTTCCCCAAACATTCAACTGTTCCCCAAACATTCAACTGTTCCCCTAACATTCAACTAATGTTTCCCCTAACATTCAACTGTTCCCCTAACATTCAACTGTTCCCCTAACATTCAACTAACGTTTCCCTTAACATTCAACTAACGTTTCCCTTAACATTCAACTAACGTTTCCACTAACATTCAACTGTTCCCCTAACATTCAACTAACGCTTCCCCTAACATTCAACTAACGTTTCCACTAACATTCAACTGTTCCCCTAACATTCAACTGTTCCCCTAACATTCAACTAACATTTCCCCTAACATTCAACTAACGTTTCCCCTAACATTCAACTGTTCCCCTAACATTCAACTGTTCCCCTAACATTCAACTAACATTTCCACTAACATTCAACTAACATTTCCACTAACATTCAACTAACGTTTCCACTAACATTCAACTGTTCCCCTAACATTCAACTAACATTTCCACTAACATTCAACTAACGTTTCCTCTAACATTCAACTGTTCCCCTAACATTCAACTAACGTTTCCCCTAACATTCAACTAACGTTTCCCCTAACATTCAACTAACGTTTCCACTAACATTCAACTGTTCCCCTAACATTCAACTGTTCCCCTAACATTCAACTAACATTTCCACTAACATTCAACTAACATTTCCACTAACATTCAACTAACGTTTCCACTAACATTCAACTGTTCCCCTAACATTCAACTAACATTTCCACTAACATTCAACTAACGTTTCCTCTAACATTCAACTGTTCCCCTAACATTCAACTAACGTTTCCTCTAACATTCATCTAACGTTTCCACTAACATTCAACTAACGTTTCCACTAACATTCAACTGTTCCCCTAACATTCAACTAACGTTTCCTCTAACATTCAACTAACGTTTCCACTAACATTCAACTGTTCCCATAACATTCAACTAACATTTCCACTAACATTCAACTAACGTTTCCACTAACATTCAACTGTTCCCCTAACATTTAACTAACGTTTCCTCTAACATTCAACTAACGTTTCCACTAACATTCAACTGTTCCCCTAACATTCAACTAACGTTTCCACTAACATTCAACTAACATTTCCATTAACATTCAACTAACATTTCCACTAACATTCAACTGTTCCCCTAACATTCAACTAACGTTTCCTCTAACATTCAACTAACGTTTCCACTAACATTCAACTGTTCCCCAAACATTCAACTGTTCCCCAAACATTCAACTGTTCCCCTAACATTCAACTAATGTTTCCCCTAACATTCAACTGTTCCCCTAACATTCAACTGTTCCCCTAACATTCAACTAACGTTTCCCTTAACATTCAACTAACGTTTCCACTAACATTCAGCTGTTCCCCTAACATTCAACTAACATTTCCACTAACATTCAACTGTTCCCCTAACATTCAACTAACGTTTCCCCTAACATTCAACTAACGTTTCCACTAACATTCAACTGTTCCCCTAACATTCAACTGTTCCCCTAACATTCAACTAACATTTCCACTAACATTCAACTAACATTTCCACTAACATTCAACTAACGTTTCCACTAACATTCAACTGTTCCCCTAACATTCAACTAACATTTCCACTAACATTCAACTAACGTTTCCTCTAACATTCAACTGTTCCCCTAACATTCAACTAACGTTTCCTCTAACATTCATCTAACGTTTCCATTAACATTCAACTAACGTTTCCACTAACATTCAACTGTTCCCCTAACATTCAACTAACGTTTCCTCTAACATTCAACTAACGTTTCCACTAACATTCAACTGTTCCCATAACATTCAACTAACATTTCCACTAACATTCAACTAACGTTTCCACTAACATTCAACTGTTCCCCTAACATTTAACTAACGTTTCCTCTAACATTCAACTAACGTTTCCACTAACATTCAACTGTTCCCCTAACATTCAACTAACGTTTCCACTAACATTCAACTAACGTTTCCACTAACATTCAACTAACATTTCCATTAACATTCAACTAACATTTCCACTAACATTCAACTAACGTTTCCACTAACATTCAACTAACGTTTCCTCTAACATTCAACTAACGTTTCCACTAACATTCAACTGTTCCCCAAACATTCAACTGTTCCCCAAACATTCAACTGTTCCCCTAACATTCAACTAACGTTTCCCTTAACATTCAACTAACGTTTCCACTAACATTCAGCTGTTCCCCTAACATTCAACTAACATTTCCACTAACATTCAACTGTTCCCCTAACATTCAACTAACGTTTCCACTAACATTCAACTGTTCCCCTAACATTCAACTAACATTTCCACTAACATTCAACTGTTCCCCTAACATTCAACTAACATTTCCACTAACATTCAACTGTTCCCCTAACATTCAACTAACGTTTCCACTAACATTCAACTGTTCCCATAACATTCAACTAACGTTTCCACTAACATTCAACTGTTCCCCTAACATTCAACTAACGTTTCCACTAACATTCAGCTGTTCCTCTAACATTCATCTAACGTTTCCACTAAAATTCAACTGTTCCCCTAACATTCAACTAACGTTTCCACTAACATTCAACTGTTCCCTTAACATTCAACTAACGTTCTCCAACATCCAACTAAAGTTTCCACTAACATTCAACTGTTCTCTAACATTTAACTAACGTTCCACTAACATTCAACTAACGTTTCCACTAATATTCAACTGTTCCCCTAACATTCAACTAACGTTCCCCTGACATTCAACTAACATTTCCACTAACATTCAACTGTTCCCCTAACATTCAACTAACGTTCCCCAACATCCAACTAAAGTTTCCTCTAACATTTAAATGTTCACCTAACATTCAACTAACATTCCCCTAACATTCAACTGTTTCCACTAACATTCAACTAACGTTCCACTAATATTCAACAGTTTCCACTAACATTCAACTAACGTTTCCCCTAACATTAAACTAATGTTTCCACTAACATTCAACTAACGTTTCCACTAACATTCAACTGTTCCCCCTAACGTTCAACTAATGTTTCCACTAACATTCAACTAATGTTTCCACTAACATTCAACTAACGTTTCCACTAACATTCAACTGTTCCCCCTAACATTCAACTAATGTTTCCACTAACATTCAACTGTTCCCCTAACATTCAACTAACGTTTCCCCTAACATTCAACTAACGTTCCCCTAACATTCAACTGTTCCCCTAACATTCAACTAACGTTTCCACTAACATTTAAATGTTCACCTAACATTCAACTGTTCCCCTAACATTCAGCTAACATTTCCACTAACATTCAACTGTTCCCCTAACATTCAGCTAACGTTTCCCCTAACATTCAACTGTTCCCCTAACATTCAACTAACGTTTCTCCTAACATTCAGCTAACGTTTCCACTAACATTCAACTGTTCCCCTAACATTCAACTAATGTTTCCCCTAACATCCAACTAACATTTCCACTAACATTCAACTAACGTTTCCACTAACATTCAACTGTTCCCCTAACATTCAACTAACGTTTCCTCTAACATTCAACTAACGTTTCCACTAACATTCAACTGTTCCCATAACATTCAACTAACATTTCCACTAACATTCAACTAACGTTTCCACTAACATTCAACTGTTCCCCTAACATTTAACTAACGTTTCCTCTAACATTCAACTAACGTTTCCACTAACATTCAACTGTTCCCCTAACATTCAACTAACGTTTCCACTAACATTCAACTAACGTTTCCACTAACATTCAACTAACATTTCCATTAACATTCAACTAACATTTCCACTAACATTCAACTGTTCCCCTAACATTCAACTAACGTTTCCTCTAACATTCAACTAACGTTTCCACTAACATTCAACTGTTCCCCAAACATTCAACTGTTCCCCAAACATTCAACTGTTCCCCTAACATTCAACTAACGTTTCCCTTAACATTCAACTAACGTTTCCACTAACATTCAGCTGTTCCCCTAACATTCAACTAACATTTCCACTAACATTCAACTGTTCCCCTAACATTCAACTAACGTTTCCACTAACATTCAACTGTTCCCCTAACATTCAACTAACATTTCCACTAACATTCAACTGTTCCCCTAACATTCAACTAACATTTCCACTAACATTCAACTGTTCCCCTAACATTCAACTAACGTTTCCACTAACATTCAACTGTTCCCATAACATTCAACTAACGTTTCCACTAACATTCAACTGTTCCCCTAACATTCAACTAACGTTTCCACTAACATTCAGCTGTTCCTCTAACATTCATCTAACGTTTCCACTAAAATTCAACTGTTCCCCTAACATTCAACTAACGTTTCCACTAACATTCAACTGTTCCCTTAACATTCAACTAACGTTCTCCAACATCCAACTAAAGTTTCCACTAACATTCAACTGTTCTCTAACATTCAACTAACGTTCCACTAACATTCAACTAACGTTTCCACTAATATTCAACTGTTCCCCTAACATTCAACTAACGTTCCCCTGACATTCAACTAACATTTCCACTAACATTCAACTGTTCCCCTAACATTCAACTAACGTTCCCCAACATCCAACTAAAGTTTCCACTAACATTTAAATGTTCACCTAACATTCAACTAACATTCCCCTAACATTCAACTGTTTCCACTAACATTCAACTAACGTTCCACTAATATTCAACAGTTTCCACTAACATTCAACTAACGTTTCCCCTAACATTAAACTAATGTTTCCACTAACATTCAACTAACGTTTCCACTAACATTCAACTGTTCCCCCTAACATTCAACTAATGTTTCCACTAACATTCAACTAATGTTTCCACTAACATTCAACTAACGTTTCCACTAACATTCAACTGTTCCCATAACATTCAACTAACATTTCCACTAACATTCAACTAACGTTTCCACTAACATTCAACTGTTCCCCTAACATTTAACTAACGTTTCCTCTAACATTCAACTAACGTTTCCACTAACATTCAACTGTTCCCCTAACATTCAACTAACGTTTCCACTAACATTCAACTAACGTTTCCACTAACATTCAACTAACATTTCCATTAACATTCAACTAACATTTCCACTAACATTCAACTGTTCCCCTAACATTCAACTAACGTTTCCTCTAACATTCAACTAACGTTTCCTCTAACATTCAACTAACGTTTCCACTAACATTCAACTGTTCCCCAAACATTCAACTGTTCCCCAAACATTCAACTGTTCCCCTAACATTCAACTAATGTTTCCCCTAACATTCAACTGTTCCCCTAACATTCAACTGTTCCCCTAACATTCAACTAACGTTTCCCTTAACATTCAACTAACGTTTCCACTAACATTCAGCTGTTCCCCTAACATTCAACTAACATTTCCACTAACATTCAACTGTTCCCCTAACATTCAACTAACGTTTCCACTAACATTCAACTGTTCCCCTAACATTCAACTAACATTTCCACTAACATTCAACTGTTCCCCTAACATTCAACTAACATTTCCACTAACATTCAACTGTTCCCCTAACATTCAACTAACGTTTCCACTAACATTCAACTGTTCCCATAACATTCAACTAACGTTTCCACTAACATTCAACTGTTCCCCTAACATTCAACTAACGTTTCCACTAACATTCAGCTGTTCCTCTAACATTCATCTAACGTTTCCACTAAAATTCAACTGTTCCCCTAACATTCAACTAACGTTTCCACTAACATTCAGCTGTTCCTCTAACATTCATCTAACGTTTCCACTAAAATTCAACTGTTCCCCTAACATTCAACTAACGTTTCCACTAACATTCAACTGTTCCCTTAACATTCAACTAACGTTCTCCAACATCCAACTAAAGTTTCCACTAACATTCAACTGTTCTCTAACATTCAACTAACGTTCCACTAACATTCAACTAACGTTTCCACTAATATTCAACTGTTCCCCTAACATTCAACTAACGTTCCCCTGACATTCAACTAACATTTCCACTAACATTCAACTGTTCCCCTAACATTCAACTAACGTTCCCCAACATCCAACTAAAGTTTCCTCTAACATTTAAATGTTCACCTAACATTCAACTAACATTCCCCTAACATTCAACTGTTTCCACTAACATTCAACTAACGTTCCACTAATATTCAACAGTTTCCACTAACATTCAACTAACGTTTCCCCTAACATTAAACTAATGTTTCCACTAACATTCAACTAACGTTTCCACTAACATTCAACTGTTCCCCCTAACATTCAACTAATGTTTCCACTAACATTCAACTGTTCCCCTAACATTCAACTAACGTTTCCCCTAACATTCAACTAACGTTCCCCTAACATTCAACTGTTCCCCTAACATTCAACTAACGTTTCCACTAACATTTAAATGTTCACCTAACATTCAACTGTTCCCCTAACATTCAGCTAACATTTCCACTAACATTCAACTGTTCCCCTAACATTCAGCTAACGTTTCCCCTAACATTCAACTGTTCCCCTAACATTCAACTAACGTTTCTCCTAACATTCAGCTAACGTTTCCACTAACATTCAACTGTTCCCCTAACATTCAACTAATGTTTCCCCTAACATCCAACTAACATTTCCACTAACATTCAACTAACGTTTCCACTAACATTCAACTGTTCCCCTAACATTTAACTAACGTTTCCTCTAACATTCAACTAACGTTTCCACTAACATTCAACTGTTCCCCTAACATTCAACTAACGTTTCCACTAACATTCAACTAACGTTTCCACTAACATTCAACTAACATTTCCACTAACATTCAACTAACATTTCCACTAACATTCAACTGTTCCCCTAACATTCAACTAACGTTTCCACTAACATTCAACTGTTCCCCAAACATTCAACTGTTCCCCTAACATTCAACTAATGTTTCCCCTAACATTCAACTAATGTTTCCCCTAACATTCAACTGTTCCCCTAACATTCAACTAACGTTTCCCTTAACATTCAACTAACGTTTCCACTAACATTCAGCTGTTCCCCTAACATTCAACTAACATTTCCACTAACATTCAACTGTTCCCCTAACATTCAACTAACGTTTCCACTAACATTCAACTGTTCCCCTAACATTCAACTAACATTTCCACTAACATTCAACTGTTCCCCTAACATTCAACTAACGTTTCCACTAACATTCAACTGTTCCCCTAACATTCAACTAACGTTTCCACTAACATTCAACTAACGTTTCCACTAACATTCAACTGTTCCCCTAACATTCAACTAACATTTCCACTAACATTCAACTGTTCCCCTAACATTCAACTAACGTTTCCACTAACATTCAACTAACGTTTCCACTAACATTCAACTGTTCCCCTAACATTCAACTGTTCCCCTAACATTCAACTAACATTTCCACTAACATTCAACTAACATTTCCACTAACATTCAACTAACGTTTCCACTAACATTCAACTGTTCCCCTAACATTCAACTAACGTTTCCACTAACATTCAACTGTTCCCCTAACATTCAACTGTTCCCCTAACATTCAACTAACATTTCCACTAACATTCAACTAACATTTCCCCTAACATTCAACTAACGTTTCCACTAACATTCAACTGTTCCCCTAACATTCAACTAACATTTCCACTAACATTCAACTAACGTTTCCTCTAACATTCAACTAACGTTTCCACTAACATTCAACTGTTCCCCTAACATTCAACTAACATTTCCTCTAACATTCAACTAACGTTTCCACTAACATTCAACTGTTCCCCTAACATTCAACTAACGTTTCCTCTAACATTCAACTAACGTTTCCACTAACATTCAACTGTTCCCATAACATTCAACTAACGTTTCCACTAACATTCAACTGTTCCCCTAACATTCAACTAACGTTTCCACTAACATTCAGCTGTTCCCCTATCATTCATCTAACGTTTCCACTAACATTCAACTGTTCCCCTAACATTCAACTAACGTTTCCACTAACATTCAACTGTTCCCTTAACATTCAACTAACGTTCCCCAACATCCAACTAAAGTTTCCACTAACATTCAACTGTTCCCCTAACATTCAACTAACGTTCCCCTGACATTCAACTAACATTTCCACTAATATTCAACTGTTCCCCTAACATTCAACTAACGTTCCCCAACATCCAACTAAAGTTTCCACTAACATTCAACTGTTCCCCTAACGTTCAGCTAACGTTACCCTAATATTCAACTAACGTTTTTTTTATTTTAGTATTATTTATATACTATTATAGTGTTTAATATTTTGAATGATCTTTAACTTTTTACTTTTACTTAAAATTTAGTTTAAGTTCAGTAATTCTGTTATGTGCTTTTGTCAGTTTTTGTCTTTTTTAAATATTTCTATTTAGCTTTAAGTTACTTTAATTTTACTTTATTTACTTTTTATTTAATTGATTTTAGTAATGTCTTAATCTATTAAAAAATTGAAATAAAGCTGTTTCCACAGATGAAATGAAAAAAGAAAAAGAAAAAAAAACAATATTAAGAACACAAAATAATAAAATACAGGTTCTTACAGAACTCAAATAATAGAGTAAATATGATAACTAATTCAGGAGTAGATATTGACAGTTGAACTGTGGTCATTTATGTCAGTGTTTATCCGTCTAACCTCAGACAGTAAAACTGATGCACAGCAGTAATAATGTGAGTGCGTTTGTGTTCATCAGACTGTCCAGCTCTCAGAGCGTCAGTATTCAGATCAGCGGCTCTCGTACGCTGCTGGTGGTTGCAAACGTCACGGAGGACGATTATGGGAACTACACGTGTGTCGCTACCAACAGACTGGGCATCCACAACGCCAGCGTGTTCCTCTACAGTGAGTCTCTCTCTCTCACTCACACACACACACACACACACACACACACACACACACACACACACACACACACACACTGATGTAGTTCAGCATGTCAACCAGCAGATGTCGCCATTCACCAGCATGTGTCTGTCTGATTCTCTCTCTCAGAACCGGGGATGGGGCGGGACATCAACGCCTCAGGCTGCATGTGTCAATCATTCTGGCTCCTCCTCCTGTGCGTCCTCTTGGCTCTTCTCAAGTGTTAATGTTCAGCGGTCGATCGTCTCAGACTGTTTCCATCCGTCATCCACGCTCACCGTTACGCCCCAGCAGGACGACCGTCTTATTATCAGGAGAAAAATATGACATGGAGAAAAGAAAGAAGGTGCTCTTTTTAAGAACTGAATATTGTCATTCACTGACTTCCAGTGACGTCCGTCTGTCTGACAGTTCGAGTGCATGTATGTGATTCCCACAGAAAACCGGAGCCAAGTTCCGACCACGCGATCATCTAGACATGCTGAAAATGCTTCATCCCATTGTGTTTTCCCATAATACTGTTGCGAAATCTGCCTAATGTAAACTAATGAAAGAATCATGTAGATGTGGTTAATAACAGAAGGACTGTATTGTGACAGACACACTTCCTCGTTCATGAAGATTCTCTGGGATCAGAACAATCACCTGCTGAATGAGACGCTCGCGTCGTGTCAGTGTTTGTCGTGATTGATTGTAGAATCTTCTCACAGAGCTAAGTCCCGCCCATATGTGTAGCCCCACCCACTAAACTCCTCCCATGTCACCGGCCCCACCCACACAGGCCCAGACGGATCTGCAGGTGCTTCTTCAGGGTTCCTGTGTTCACGGAAAACCACCTGAAGTTTGTCTTGATGGTCAGTTTTAATTTTGGAGGGAAATCTGTAAAATTCTGTGGAATGATTTTACCATGGTAAAGTGTGTCACAAACAAACGAACACCCTCGTGTGTCTGTGAAATGTTCATCGTTCCACCGTGTGAACTTTGAAATGTACGACGCCGTTGAATGCTCGCCTTTGATTCGCTGCTCATTCCCATCGAATCTTCTCCACGTGTCTGTAAATATTCTTTTGAATTGAATGTCCTCACATGGAAATGAAATGAATCTTCAGTTCGGGTTCCTTCATATGTAGTTAATTATCTGCGGTGGCGCTTTGATGCTTCCTGTAACAAACTGAAATTAGATACTAAACTTTTTAATACAAATATTTAAATATTTCATTCTAAAACTAGATTTACCTTTGAAGCGGCTGCACTACTATTCTTATTATTTATAGAGACTGATCATTTCTGTTCATTAGTTATTGTAATAGTAGTTGTACAGAAATGAGCTGAATCCACTGACTGCCAAACGATTATAGATCCCGTTATGTATTAAAATGAAAGCCATTTTAGAGATGATTTACAAACCACACTGAAATCTGTACTCGTGTTAGTTTTCTTTGTCGTCGAATTCGTGAATCATCTGTCTTCTTACTTCTCAAAGAGCATAAGGCAGGTTGTATGTACACATTCATATATTAAAGAAAAAAGAAACCCACAGCCCTTTGATTGACAGCTCTCTCAGCCAATAAGCTTTCAGCGTGTGAGCTCTGATGCCTTGATTGGATGAACCCACGTGTTGCGCTCGTGTCAGTGTGAACGGGATTTAAAGGGCTAGTCGTGCGTCTCCTGTAGTCCGCAGAAGCTCTGCGCTCGTGCCCTGAACACGGATATTTGGGTTTAATCCGATCCAAAGTCAAGCGTCCTGAACTCCAGAACAGGACTCATGCATTTTGTATCTGATGAATGCCTCTGCAACGCGTGCGTGTGTTTGATAGTTACACAAGCTACAAACACACTTGACTTTACTTTCATTATGTTTAGTGTGTGTGTTTTACTCCTGATGCTCTGCAACATGACAAGAAAACCGGACAGTGTGTTTTTGTCCATCCTCTTTTTCGCTACGGGACCCCGGAGTCTCAGCGGCACAGAAAGAGAATTTCCCTGTAGTTTGACTGACATCTTCATGAAAAGCAATGAACATTTTCTAACTGTGTTTATTTACTCTAAAGTTTCCGCAGTCATTTTTTAAACCCTTCTGCACTGTAAAGTACTTCATGAAACGTTTAAAATGGAAATAAAGTCTTTGAATTTGATGTATTTGAAAGTGGGTTTATGAATAAAAAAAAAAGATTGTAATTTTTGGTGAGAAAATGAGGATTATGAATTGTGTTAATCATGTAACATGCAAATAAAGGAATATAAAGATTGTTAGATCTCCCTTTAAGTGGTTGTTATTGTGTTTTTTTTTATCTAAATGTCAGTGTAAACTCTTTTCAGAGACGTCAGTAAATCCTCCACAGCGCTGATCTGACTAGTCATTTTAAAAAACATTTCATGTGTCTATACAAAAAGTATTTACATGTCAAATTTACCCAGTTCATATAAAGACTTGTTAGAAAGATATAACAAGTGTTTTATAAGTACTCTTTTTAAGTACAGTTGTCATAAGTATTTTTTATAAATACACTTTTTAGAAATATTTTTAAGTACATGTTTCATTAAGTATTTTTTAATAAGTAGACTTTTCATAAGTATTTTATGAAAAAATAATTATGAAAATTGTACTTATAAAAAATACTTATGAAAAGTATACTTTTAATTATAAAATACATATGAAAAGTCTACTTATAAAATACTTATGAAAAGTACACTTTTAATTATAAAATACTTAATGAAGTGTACTTGTAAAATAAAAGTGTACTTATTAAAAAATATTTATGAAAAGTGTACTCATAAAAAATATTTATTAAAAGTCTACTTATAAAATACTTATGAAAATTGTACTCATAAAAAAAATACTTATGAAAAGTATACTTTTAATTATAAAATACTTGTGTACTTATTAAAAAAATACTTAATGAAAAGTGTACTTATAAAATACTGATGAAAATTGTACTTATAAAATAAAAGTGTACTTATTAAAAATACTTAATGATAAATGTACTTATTAAAAAAATACTTATGAAAAGTATACTTTTAATTATAAAATACTTATGAAATGTGTACTTAAAAATATGAATAAAAAGCATATTTATAAAAACACTTATTAAACAATAAGATATAAAAAATACTTAAGTACACTTTTCATAAGTACACTTTTTATAAGTACACTTTTCATAAGTATTTTTTAAAAAAATGTTTACAAAAGGGAAATATGAATTTTTAGGTTAATGATTTATGATCAATTGCTGGGAGAAACTGATGAATGTTTGACCTGTAATTAATAATGCAGGGACTGTGAGCAAAACAAGACTTAATGAAGACCAAGGAGAATTGAGCAGCAACAGTCATGATCTCTGGCAACAGTTGCACGTGCTTTTTATAACAAGTGCACACTACAGTTACATTGCCATATATATAAATGTTATTTCTAATAGCAGTATTATTTCTGTAGAGTTTATATCTCTGTTTACACAGAGTATATTACGGAATATAATATAAGTAATATAGGTCTGTCTTCTTTCACACAGCAGTGCTTATAAACCCTCGTTTTCATATTCACTGAAAACTGAAGGTACTTCTGCAACATTTTAATTTCAAACAATGTCTGCAATAATGAAATAAACTCCGTCAAATGTGTTTCTGAGCACGTGATCATACAAGACAGACAGGCATGATAATGTGTTTGTGGACCTGCAGAATTCAAACTAGATTTTCCAGTTGAAACATTAAAAGGATTTTAATGAAAGAAGATATCTGATATTAAATAACATCCTGATTAATACTCATCAGAACATCATCTACTGTAAATGAAATCACATGTGATCCGCAGACAAACTCAGGCTGAAAGAACAACACACGTCATCAACGTAATTGGCACATTTCTTTATTTTGAAAACAGACATGAAACCATTTTCCACGATTTTACTCCTTAGATTCAAACTCACTTGAACAGAAAGGCTGGCGCTTTTTCTTTTTGTAAGATTTTCTCAATTTTTAACATTAGTGCAGCAATATCTCCAATTAAACTGTCATAACAACACCACGGACATTAAAAGAAGCCACATGTATTAGTTGGGTGCGTGTGAGAAGGTTCTGGTCTCTGGAGGAAGGATTCTCATGCGATGAGCCCGAAACGGCAGACGGATGGACAGCAGAGCAGCGCTGGATCACTGGAGGAGAAGAGCTCAAGGTTTGTGTCCTTCGCTGACATCAGCGGCTGCTTCGGAAAACTCCCTCCAAATGTCAGAAAATCATTGCCACACCAGAAAAGAGAGGACAAACATAAAAGCAGACTGTCTTCATCATCAGGGTAAAGAGCAGTCTGTCAATCATTAATGATTTTACATTTCACTGGTCGTCCGTTAAACGTTCTCCTCTTTGCCGGCGTCTGAAACGGCCTCCTCTGCTGGTTTAGAGTCTTCGAGGGCCTCTGCAAAGACCACAATAAACACACTTACAAACCACTGATAAATACTGCGCTTGAGTTAATGTCGTTGTCCGGCCCATTACTGAAGCTGAGGGCCGGAACAATTTATCTCATGAATGTGACCGAAATGGAAACTCTGGTCAGTGAAAAGCTTTCAGTCAAACCGCAGAGAACCGGATTCATGAGCGTGTTTAGATGATGTCAGAATTAATGGATGCAGTAACATTTACCATAAGGTCCCATTAGTTAATGCATTAACTAACAATAAGCAACACATGTTTTAGTATTTATGTATATTTGTTAACATTAGTTAGAAAAAAATACAACGGAAGTATTGTGTTTCTGACGCACCTTTTTTGTCTATTTGGTCTGTTTCCTGGTCCTCGGCGGCGGCGGCGGCGGCAGGCACATCGGCTTGTTTGGCTTCCTCCTGCTTCTCGTCCTCCTTCTGTGCGTTTGCATCGTCTGCGGTCGCCGTGCTTTCGGCCTCTTTAGGCTTCTCCGCTTCCTGCAGCTGCTCCTGCACTTCCTCTTTAGTGGGTGTGTCTGAGGGGGCGGGGTCAGCTGCTGAGGTGGGCGGGGCTTCAGCTGCAGCGGGCGAGTTGGGCTGCTCGGCTTCTTTGCTCTCCTCTGCTGTTTCTGTGGAAACCTCGGCCGGTTTCTCCTCAGATGGAGAGACTCGCTCCTCCTTCTCCTCCGTGGTCTCGGCGGACTCGTCCGGAGCGGCGTCGTTGTCCTCTTCTTTCTCTCCGTCTTTCATTTTTTTCCGGGTGATGTGTCCGCGGAAGCTGGCCTGGATTTTGGTGGCGGCCTTGTGGGCATTTTCCTCCGGTTTGGTTCCATCCTGCTTGATCTCCTGATCGGCCTCTTCGTTCTTCTCAACCTGAGACCAGAAACACAAACACCATCAGTGACTCAAACAGACTCATCCGAGCCGCTCACATTTACCTGTAAAACATTCAAACACACTCAAGAACTGTCATCGCCCCCTTCAAAATTCATCCTGTGAAAACTGCTTTGAAATTGGACATTGCGTTACGATGGAAATGGTACTTTAAAAGCGTTTAACGTAGCTCCTCCCCTTTGTTGGCGGTGTCATGTTTCATAGTTTACAAACTGCACTATTTTAGAATCAAATCTTTTTATGATCTTGATAAAATACATATCATTGGAAAGGTCTGAGACTGAAGTTTTCATTTTTGGCTGTAGTTTTGTGACAGAGGTGATACTGTGACAGAAATATATTAATTTGTGACAGGAGAACTCATTAGTGTAGCTTAAAATCTCACAGGAACCTCAATTTTTGTGATATCAACTTCAAATTTGGAACACAACTTGGTTAGACATACGGTTTTGATTACATAGCAATTAAAGAGTTCAAATTATTTTGTAAAATATATATTTTGTAAAAAAAATATATAAATGTTTAGTCCAGTACAATAACTTTTTTACACTTTCATTATTTGCTTGTGTTCTTTGAAAAGAGACCAACCAAATCATTCATGAATTACAACTATTTCAGTGCATTTTCACAACTATGCTCAAAAAGGGGGTGACAGTTAAGCTGAAATAGAGAAAATGTTCATTATGATGTAACCTTGGTTCTCTGAGTAAAGATACTATCTCTCCACTCTGTTACATATTCTATATGTACGGGAATTAGACCCTCCAAATTTGGTGACATGGATATTCTTTAAGACAATCCAGCTGTGCCAGTCACACCCTAACCATTACCCTATAAAACACCCACAGTGGCGTGAATTCATTGCTATCCTTTGATCAGAACATGCCCCAGAGTGGCCTCAAGGAGTCCAGCTTAGATTACATGTTCGTTTCTAGTTGCTCCCAGCACCAGCTCCCCAAAGGAGGGACTGGCTGCAACATTCAATCTATAGAACTTAGTAAAGGTGGATGGAGATGACCATGTGGCTGCATCACAAATCTCCTTCAGAGAGGCACCCTGCCACAAAGCCCATGAGGTTGCAACCCCTTGAGTTGAGTGTGGCCTCAGTCCAAGCAATGGTGGTCCATCCATTTCTTTAAAGGCCATCTGGATTGTCTCTACACCCCAATGCGAAAGCCTTGCCCCAACACTCTGTTTTAAAGCATAAAAACAGCTGATCCATTTGTCTGAATGCATTTGTCCGCCGCAGACAGACTGACAGTGTTCTTACTGGGCAAATTGGTTCGTTGTTCCATCTCCTCAAGTTCAACTAATTGATTTAGGTGTAGATCAGACAGCACTTTTTGCAGAAAAGCTGGGTTTGGGCACAGTATAACCCTCTGGCATAGACCTACAGGAGCTTTTATGGACTGAGAGAGCATAAAGTTCCCCTTTCCTTTTGGCAGAGGTTATTGCCAGGAGGAAGACTGTCTTTATAGACAGCCATTTCAGTTCTGCTGATTCAAGGGGCTGAAATGGGGGTTGCTGAAGTGTCGTCAGGACTCGAAGTCCCACTATGGTACTGTGTGCTGTGCATCTTAGAGCACCTTTGAGGAACTGAGAAATCAGGCTATAACAGCACTCTGAGAATTTGTATTCCCCACTTGAGCAGCCTTCACTGCAGCCCCTTGAGGGTGGAGGGAGATTTGCCTGCATCCAATTGTTGCTGCAGAAATTGTAGGATATCAGGAGCTGTAGATGTGAGGGGGTTCGCCTTGCGCCCCTCACACCAAGACTGAAACACACCCCACCTAAAGGAATAGGTTGCCCTTGTTGAGGAAGCAGAAGCTCCTTCCAGGGTCTTGACCATTCTGTCTGTTAGTCCCATAGCTATTAAACCAGCCCTTTCAGGGGCCAGGCCCAGAGCTTTAGACCCAGAGTGAAGGGTTGAAACAGCTTGCCCTATACCTGAGACTGTCTGTCTGGTCCAGTATATGATACCCGCAAAGACTTGGCCTGAAGTGTTGAAGTGCGAAAATGGACTACCTTAAATTCTAGCACATTATTGTGCTGACCTCCTTAGTTCCAGCATCCCTTGATGCCCCAGTCTGCATGAACTGCCCCCCAGCCTAGCATCTGTTGATACAAGTTGTCAAAGGTATACTGGGCCTAGCATGCTGCCTCTTGCCATGTTCATCCCACACCTCCAACAGCAGAGAGCTACCCAGAGTCTCCGCATAACCATCACCTTTGTTGACCGAGGCGTCTGGGGATGTAACCCTAGGTGGAAGAGGCATCGCTGCACAGGTCGCATATGTAAAAGGGCAAGTGGCACTGTGGCTACCATTAGACCCATTAGGCAGATACATCGTCCCCAGCTGACTTTCACCCCTACTCGAAAGTGAGAGAGGCAAGCTTTTATTGCCTGCTGTCTCTCTTAAGTTAAAGTTACAATTGCTTTTCTGGAGTCTAAAATCAGACCCAAAAACTGAGTGATTTGAGATGGCTCCAACTTGCTCTTCTTCATATTGATACAAAGACCCAAGCGTTAAAGATTGTTCACAAGCACAAACACGTGTTACCTGCATATATTTTCTGTCTGGGCACAGACCAACCAGTCGTCTAGATAATTCAAGACCCTGATACTTAGGTGACAAAGGGGTGCCAGGACTGTGTCCATACACCTTGTGAATGGCCAAGGGGCCAAGGCGATGTCGAAGGGGAGGACTCTGATTTTGTAGGTCTTCGAAATGAAACATCAGAAACTGCCAATAACATTCCCAGATAGGTATCTGGAAGTAGGCATCCTTGAGATTGAGAGTGGCAATCCAATCGCCTTTGTTTATTGCCTCTTGTACCCTTGGAACTGTCAGCATTTTGCATTTCAGGGGCCAAAGATATTCGTTTAGACCCCTGAGGTCCAAGATTGGACGTAAGCCCCCATCTCATTTGGGTATGAGGAAATAATGAAAGAAAAAAGAGCTTTTCTGTTGCTTTGATGGCCCATTTTTTGAGGAGTCCAATAATCTCTTCCCACAATAATTCTCTGTGTTGTGGGTCTACAACTGTAGGTCACAAAGGAACCCTTGTCAAGAAAGTACGCCAGAAAAGTGCAACCGATACCCCTGAGTCATAGTTGAAAGGACCCAGGGGCTTGGCCTCAGGGCTGCCCATGCTGCGACACTTGGCGATAGGGAGCTGGCGCAACCCGATACCAGCATACCGCTACCCGGAAGCAGCCCGTAAATGTTATACTCTATTGTGCATCCACCGTATCTGACTGGATTAGCCACTTCGAGGAGCACCAGAGACAAAGAGTAATGTATGGAATGAAAGAAGTTCGAACAGTAAGACCGCAAAGCTACTCCTAGGCACGTTAGCTTACGCCACAGCGTGCAATACACCTTACAGAGAACTTCTATCAATGCAACTGAAAACAAATGAGAAAACTTCACACAGAAATCCTTGGAGGTTGCCCGCAGACAGACGCCCAACCTTAAAGTAAGTGGATTACACACTGAATAAAGTATAGAGCTTCCACATCTTGCACCAAAGTGGAGATCAAAGAAGCAATGAATTCACACCACTAAGGGTGTTTTATAGGGCACTAACTAGGGCGTGATCAGCACAGCCAGATTGTCTTAAAGAGTATCCATATCATCAGACCTGGAGGGTCAAATTCCCGTACATATAGAATATGTAACGGAGTGGAGATATAGTCTCAATACGAAAGAGAACTGACCATTGGGGCCAAGTTGGTAAAGCTACAAACAACATGGACCGACTGACTAACCGACGGACTGACTGGACACATGGATCGGTTCCTAAAGGCCTGTTCAAACCAAGAACTATAATGATAACTCTATTAGCATCCACACCAACACACAATATTGTTCTGTTTATTATAAGCACTGCAGTTTTGTCGCCTACCACTTTAAATGCTCAAGCTCTTTAAAGCAGGATGGATTCTGATTGTCAAAAAAAAAAATCATGCTTCCAATGATATCATTCCTCTGTGTCCTTATCGTTATAGTTGTGGTGTGGACTCTGCTATGCATTTTTACATTTAGAACAGCCATTTACAGTGAGCAGCCAAAGGAAAATACCTTCCCATCTGGCATCTGTATGTACTATTACATTTTAATTGGATGTCCAACTGAAGAATCTGGATCATTGATTTCTAACTAGAGCTCAGAAGACGTTCAGCTGCTGCAATCCCACAATTACAAGCATCTCTGTGTTGAGCGAGTTTCCTGGGATTGGTGACATGAAGGATTCAGTGTGTCTCATCTTCGCTAGGAAAAGACTTTGTGTCTCTTCGTTTGATTAGTTGGTAAAAAAAACTCTGGGAGGTTTTCTTAGGAGGTGAATTTTCATTGGAGTGATAATTATCCAGACGGATCTCAAGCTGAATTGTGGACAGACGCGTCTGTGTCCATGTCTCACAGGACTGTCCATGTTTCCTGTTGGGATTCATCCAGACGTGATTAACGCCATCAGAGCTGGAGTTCAGTCTGAGTTCAGTCTCTTCAGAATAACCCACATGTTTGACGTCAGTGTTCGCAACAGCCAATATCACCTATCATTAACCTGTTCATATTAATAATCAATATCAGCATAACACGACAAAGCTAACAGCAAAGCAACTGTGAAGACATGAAAGAGTTTCTGACCGAGAATCAGGGAGAAAGACGAGACAGCTGAATATTAAGGGTCAATATTTACCTTGTCCATCAGGGTCCAGGGGGGCATTTGTCCACCAAGGGTCTTTTAATTTAATATTCAAATGTGTCTAATGAAAAAAAGCAAGCATAAAATGAAAGAAAATGTGTGACATATATAATGCATGACAAAAACATTAATAGAACAAACTCATAAGTAGCTTGAAGCAGATGAAAATAGTGTAAAATCATAAATGCAAACTGAATGCATGCCAAATGAATGACAGTTAGATGAAGGCAATTTGATTCCCATACACTTTTTCATTTATATATGCAATCTTACTAATGGACTGCAGAAAATGATGTCATTTCTGAATATGTATAAGGATTTATTCTAATGCTATATTGCTCTCGGTGGATTCGGCGTCTATGCAGCATCTGTTCTGACTTTAGACCTCATAACCTGTAGATGCAGACTGTACTACACTCAGTATCAATCAATATGCATCTCTGGCTGTCAGTCACAGTGAAATTTGATCCGTCCAGATTTGTATTATTAATAACTATAATAGTATCTCAATGATACTAAAATAACACATTGCAATCGTCAACAGGTGTTCTGACACACGGCGCTCGGGTCTGGACCTGTTGCTCAGGTGTGTGTGTGTGTGTGTGTGTGTGATGTCACTCAGAGTGAGTCATTCTCATGAGTCATATTCACACCACATATTATGACATCATCAGCAGATCTCTGAAGTAATGCTCGTTAACGGCTGAAGAAATGTCAGAGTGAAACTAACAATAGACTGCAATTTTTCTAGAATAAAAGCAATTAAAAATTGAGCAAATTGAGTCCAAAATGATCTCCAGGAGTGTTTGATGTAATTTAGTTTTAATGGGAGAATGAACATCGACGCACAAATGTTTCTCACGGATGATTTTAACCTGTTAACGGTCACCCCCCTTTGTGAACATAGACGTGAAAATACACTATCCATTCTAAACTTCACGAAACCTTTTGTAAAACGTGAAACATGACACCGCCCACTTGGGGGAGGAGCCCGCTAAAAGGTTTTAAAGCTCTGTTTCCATGGTAACACGATGTTCAATTTAAAACGGAGTGTTTTATACTTAATTTATGATGACTACTAAAACATGTGATAGGGAAAAAGGCAATAGTTAACAGGTTAAAGTCTGTAAATTAAAGAGTTATGCAAATGCTGGACGCAGTGGCCAATCTCTTTTTACAGGAAAATGAGGGCGTGTCCAGTCAAGAAGACTGACAGGACTGACATTAACTGGAAGGACTAAAAGGAGGCCTGATCGTAACTCATCCTCAAGCACACGTCTATGCGGCCTTGTGTCCGCCAGCACGTCACGGGTCATTTCATTTGATGGTTGGGAATGTAACTGGGTTACGGTTGCTGGGTTCAAAGGTCACGCTGAAACAAAGGCTATAAAATGACCAGTAGCAAAAACAAGATCAATAATCAGACATAAATCAGTCGTTTTTAGATCAACTGGTTGCTCATATGGTCATAAAACCCTGTGGAGGAGATATTTCACATCCGACAACAGAATCTGAATTCATCTGATTATGGGGAAACATTTCTGCATGTTAAACTCATAAAGCATGTGAATGAATGGAAGGCTTTCTCAATAAATACTCATAAGAAAATAAAATTATGCAGGACACATCTGCACACAGTCTTGCAGTATTTGTGGAAGGAGCCACACCTTAAATCCACCCGCCCCCACGACACACACACACACACACACACACACAATCCACGACACACACACACACACACACACACAACCCACGACGCACACACACACACACACACACACACACACACACGAGGCACGCCTTAAAATCTTTAGGTCGCGATTATAATTCACCTGCACTGACGCACACTCATGAATATTCACGCGCCATTAAAACGCGCTTACGTCAGATCTGCACCTGATTCACTGTCACAATATTCAAATAAAGAATCGAACGGATGCGTGGGTGCGCGCGCGTGTTTCTGCAGGAGTGAGACAAGACCACACCCTTCATCTTCCTCATGTCTACATCTCCATCCCACTGTCTGTCTCTCTCTCACACATCTCTTTCTCGCTTCAGACGCTCCGCTGATCGCTCGCGTTCTACTCGCGTCGCGTTCAGTGGAGTGTAAGAACAAAAGAGACGCGAAGCGCGCGGATTCACCTGCGGTAAATATGAGTAAAGATGTTTAACAGACCCGAACACACTGATATGAACACGACAGGATTCCTCAAAAGCGGCGCGAGGCGCGGCTCACACACACACGCGCGCGCGCGCATCTGCTTCAAAGAACATAAAACCTTCCGTTCGTCATAAAGCAGTTATATTCCCGATTGAGGGCAATCGAAGCTTAATTACATCCAACTTTAATCTCCAGAGAAATCATTATAATTCCTCTGAGACACTAATGTGTCTTGAGACACACACCACACCCTGAAACTCATCTCACACACTCACTCACACACACACTCCAGCTTCACTACTACACTCTTATAATACAACACGAGCATCAAATACACCTGTCTGACAGGTACAGTCCTATTAAACACTGATCTCACGCGCTTTACAGTGTGTGTGTGCAGTGATGCTGCTCATCATCAGATAAAACAGTTAAAGCCTCCCATCATCATCATCATCATCACAGGTTACAGCAGCAAAGGTGTGAATAATCCAGATATTTACCGGCTTAGTTCTTCTGATACAGCACAGCATAGTCGTATCCTTTCAGCGTCTCGCTCTGACTCTTCCTTTTCTCTTCTCCTCTCTCTCGTTCTCTCTCTCTCTCTCGTTCTCACACACCGGCTGTATCAACAGCTGATGATTCTGATGCTTAAACTCATCACAGTTGAGCCCCAGTCACACTGTCTGTCTGTCTGCGCTGCCACTGCCAACAATGAGAGTAATCCCACCCTATAAACCCCCTCCCTCACACGCGCGCGCGCGCCGATGAACCCGTTGCGCCCACCCCTCCCGCAGACGCGCGCGCGCAACCCCGCCCTGATCACACTCTATATGAATGATTGAATAGCATCAAACTGTCCGCTGAGATTCTCCCTCTCTGTGTTTCTGCTCAGTGAACACGAGTGTGTTTATATGAGCACCTGTGTGTGTGTCCATAGAGCTGTGTGCGCGCGCCATTGTAATGCAGGAACAGTCACATTAAGGCTGCCTTGTTCACATGGTAACGGCTGTGAATCGATGCCCATGTGATCTCGCCCCAGGGTGTGGATCCGGGCTCTTTCTCTCCATCTTGAGCAGGATCACAGGGGCCGATTCCTCCGGGACCCTTTCTGACCCATTAGCACAGCGACTGGACATCTCCATCAGCGCCGCACGACTCTCACAACGTTAAAAACCTCTTCTTCTGTGTCTGCGAAGGTCAAACCACCCACATCTTCAAACACTTCATGCACATCTTCTCTGAAACACACACCTTTCCTTTGCATTTTCACTCAGAAATTGCTAGTATCATCACACAAATAAGTACAAAGAAACTGTAACACACTGAACTAAACATGAATTTTTTAAAAGTTTTTCCTCTCAAGTCATTTATCGCCACACTTATTATTTTTCCACTTATTTTTGCAGTGTTTATTCTAAATGATTTATCCGTGCACTCATTATTTTTTTCCTGGTAATCTTGAATCAGAATATCTTCTCCTCCCTCTTGCAGCATCTCTTCTCTTCTCTGATGACGAGGGCGGGGCAACCTGTCACTCACATGAGATCCACCAATAGCAAACCACAACCATCCAATCAATTCCCCACAGACAAAATCAAGCCCCGCCCTACATTTGTTCTTGTTTGAGAAGCGTTTCACTCATATGTATGGCACAATAGAGAAGAAAAGACGAGCGCAACTTCCCTTTCATGACGACTTTAAACAGTATTGTCTTGCCAAACATAGTCCAATAATCTTGGTTTTACTCACAACATTTATTTCTACAGCGCTTTATACAATACAGATTGTTTCGAAGCAGCTTTACAATGATAAACACTTTCAGTGAGAGTTTCTCCCTTCTATAATTGATGAGTTTTGCACTGTTATTTCTCTGTTTTAGAGAGAAATCAATCGCAGAAATCAATGGGGAACATTCACGTGGACAGTTAGACGTGGCTGATGTCGTCTGATTTACTGCGGAGCGACGTCTTTACAGTGACGTTTGATGTCAGTTTAACTGGAAAGCCGTTATTTGCTGTAATTCTGCTGGGGGTTTCCATGTCTAAAGCTAAAGAGCAGGATCTGTCCCTAAAACTGACATCAGGGGTCAAAGGTCACAGGTCATCATCCTGAACTAAAGGTCATCTTGAGGACTGATTGTTCATGGCACGATTGCTGATGCTTTGCAAAATTACTGAAAAATGTAAAATGTCATTCCAAGCCTGACTTTCTTGTGTGAAACACAAAAGAAGATATTTTGAGAAATATCAATGGAAGTCAGTGGGGTTCAATGTTGTTTGGTTCCCAAAGTTCTTCATGTGTGAAGGACAGATTGATCATGTTTGGGTGAATTATGACTGATCTCAACAATCTTCTGAAGTGCTACACAAATAACTGTTAACCTGACGGACTCAACACTGCGGCATATTACCAGAAATCAATTAAAGACAAGCCATAAAGTCAAGGTATCTACTTTATTATGACATAATGCACATGAATATTATATTAAAGTAATAATAAAAACCCTGCAGAAATCCAATGGATCAAGGTGGAACAGACAGAACCTGCAGCATTCAAACGCAACGATGCGTTTCAGGTGTGTTTGTGCTACAGGTGTAACAGTGTTTCTGTGCAGCTCATGATAACGTCCTTCCTCAGAGACTTTAGTTCATTTGCATTTTGCTGATTCGGATCTTGTGTGTGTGTGAGCGGATACCTTCAGTCCGCATCAGACGCCCTAAAACGACTGCACCTCCACCCCCGATCAGGCCGGCAACTGTTGCCATGGCAACCACACGGAAACAGCATCCTCTGACTCCAGCTGACGGTGAAACTCCATCCATCTCTCCCTCCTAATGTGTGTGTGTGTGTGTGTGTGTTCACAAGACCCCACGGACACTGCTGAATCCCCTGTATCTCCGCTGATGCGCCGTCTCCATGGCAACAGGCCAGAGCGACATCCAGAGCGGATGACTAACACACACACACACACACACACACACACACACACACACACACACACACTCGTGCTGGATGCATTAGAAAGGTGCGACTCACACTAGGCTGTAAGATATCAGTCAAAGCATCAAAAAATCTCCTCAAAATGCTTTTACATCCACACATTCATATTGCATGTTGATATTACTTAGGGAAATGGCTTGAGATTCATCATAACCGACAATGAACTGATCGCATTCAAAAAAAGAGATCAGCCAATGAAAATAAAACCATAAGCAGCATTCATTTTATCATTGCCATAAGTCATGTGAACAAAAGTTAATAAACAAGGAGAAATATACTACTAAAATATGGTAAAACTATAATGACCATCTCAAGACAGCTTTGAAACATCTCAACATTTGCTAAATTCAGTTGCTTTCCCAAATAAAGATTTTGATGCCATTGAAGAACCATGTTTGGCTCCCTTTTTGTCAAATGTACCGCAAACGTCCTGAAAAGTGAAGCCAAAGCGCTTTGATTGCCCCCGGTGGCTGTCTTTTGTATAGGTCATAAACCCCGCCCTCTCCATGTAATCCAATGGGATGCGAGCCAAACTAAAAATCCCAGTATACTTCAAATATTTTTTTTCCAAAGATGGTTTCTATCACTTTAGGTAGTTCCTATCATGCAGAAGTATGTTCAAGTGTTCATTTTTCCAATAAGTTTGGTTTTAGGGTATGTTTACACGACAACGATGTACTAAAAACTGAGACCTTTTTCCTTTGTGTTTTTCGCACACAGACGACAACGTTGTCACAACAATCCCTGTTCACACGGATCTGCGGAAATGACTAAAAATGCTGTATTCTGCTGTCAGGCCAGTAGTTGGCGACGTCACTTTATGAATAAACGCTATGCGCCTATAGATTGAACACATTACACGCATATGAGTATAACGTCACCGTTTTCACAAATTTGTGTTTTTGTAGTTTACACAGAGACAATAATGGTATTGTTTTCAAAAGTTTGCGTTTTCATGCTCCAAAACACCGTTGACGTATACAGGAATGGCCAAAACACAGTTTTCTGTTTTTCGTTAAACGGCCCCATAGTTATTTGATGCTATAAAAAGGGGGGTGTAATGTCATGATTGACAGCTGTGCTTGCGAATGAGTCAGTGGGAGTGTGAGCATGGGCGGGACCTTGATCCCACGGCTCTACTGCACAGATTTGGCTCTGAACAATATCAGCAACAACCTTATTTTTTCTAGAGTGGAAGGAAGGAGGAGGTGGCGGGCGAGTTGAGACATGAGACATGAGTGTACACAGCATTGGCGGTTGATATGTTACTGTCGCAGGGCGAGAAGCACTGCAAACAACTCTAGTCAGGTGATATGCCACTGCAGCCGAGGTCCCGTCCAGGAGCCAGAGGCTGCATGCCCGTTGCATACAGCACCCCAGCCTGTTCTGGAGGGATCTGTTGTGTCAAAACATGCCTGGACACTTGTTCTAAGGGCACTCTGGCCCATATAAAGGCAAGGTCTGACCAAGGGCTGAAAGATCAGTGACAGATCAGTGTGATGGTCATACGGAGTGTTTTATGGGCCAGAGTGCCCAAGATGGGCACCATGCCCATCTCGGGACTTGGCTGTGAAGCCAGTGCTGTAGCGGCTTCATATCCGAGCGGCGATACCACGGATGCCTTATGCCCCAGGAGCCTCTAAAAATATTTCAGGCTGAGGGGACACCCTCCCCAGCTCAGAACTACCCTCGTGCAGCTCTGAGAGCTTTTGCCTGATGGCAATGCAGAATGGCCAAACGCCTGTCCAACGGCATCATAAGCCTTAGCAGCCAGAGTTGTCGATGCTTAGTACTTGCTTAGAGATGCAAGGCTTAGTACTTCTAAGCCTTGGACTGGAGGCATGGACGATTCCGTTAAGTGGCGGCACATTGCCGGCACTGGAATTGCACGCCCCACCTGGGGGGACTCTCTAACCATTAGTCCACAACTGCCCTAAAGTTGTGGGCAGTAAAAGGTGCCTACCACAACTTCTAAACCTCCTCATGAACTTCCAGGAAGAAAAACACTGGGGTGGAACAAGCATGGCCATCAATTCTGCATCTGACCTAGCATGAGCAACCACACCCGAAGGGGGAAGCTCAGCATCATCTTTCTCTGCAAAGGACAAGAGCCCACTCTGGCCGTCAGATAAAGACAGGAAACGACTGCAACCAGAAACACACCGATGGAAAGGCATCTTTAAAAAGACACTCACCTACAATTTGATGGCGAGCCGCCATCATATATACCCGTATGTACAGGGGAGTCGCTTGGCATGCAAATTCCACTCGCCAATTCCTTTGGCCGTTTTTCTCAAACTCTGAGCTGACTGGGGCTCCCAAGTGAGTCTCCATTTGTCGACATAAAGTAGTAGTGACTGACAGATGAGGAACTGATCACTGAAAGGCTCTTTGGGGAACCAAACAGTTCCATGGTTCTGAAAAAAACCCTTTTGGAACCTTTATTTTGAAGGGTGTATGAAAAAAAGAATATATTTGGAGATTCAGGGAATCAGATTCAGATTTGTGTTTAATTTAAATGTCATTTATTTATATTTTGTATATATTTTTTAACGCTTTAATACATTTGACCTTAAGCTTCAGCAAATACATTGAAAACAACTAAACCCTGTTTGGAGAGTTAACAACAGCATTCAGAGATATTACACAGTGAGATTCAACCTGCCATCAGCTACTGAACAGCTCATGAAATTAATTAACATGTAGATCATATTTCAGTATTAAAGCTACAGTCCATAACTTTTTTTGGGTAAAAATTATCCAAAATCAAGCAAGTTCATAACCAGCCAGTGTTCAAAACTATCTCCTTACCTTAGCCCGATTCACAACGGTAAGCTTGTAATAATGTTTTCTAGTTCGGGTGGTACTGTGGGTTTCTGAGGGAAATTCGAGCATGCCACCGTTCGTCTTTGCGTCATTACAGCTAGTAGGCTATATCATGTGAGGATGCTGCAGGTGGCGGATCATTTATAGCCTTTTCTCACAGCAGCTGCAATAATTAAACTTATCATTTTGATGGCAGACTGTAATCCAGAAAGGTCCAAATGACAAACATCAGTGACAACTGGAGATTCATCCATAGTCAAAAGGTTTCGGGCTGCGGAGTGGCTACAGAAACTGAAATCTACAGGTAATGCTAATACACACTAAATACACACAGTCACACAATACTGATAATGCTGATCAATTTGAGAACAAAGTATAACAATAATAATAATAATTTGCACCGTTTGACGTAATCCGAACTAAGCGATCGTTACATTTAATCACCATTGGCAGTGTGATTTATTGTAATGCTTTTTTTCTCAGTTGGTCAGATCAAAAGTGGCAGACATGTTACATGTTCAGATGACATTTTCCAGTGAAAATTCTTATTTTGGTCATACTTCCAAGACGTAGAATCTGTGATTCTGAAGTACAGTATCCACACCGGTGACTGACAGCAAACATTAGATTCATCCGCGCTGACGCACAACCCACATAAAGATGATAATTCCACAAATAACTGCAATTGCAGGTTTCAAACAGAGATGGAGACAAAGAGGCAAAACTTAAGGACTGCAGCTTTAACTGAATGCTTTCTCTTTAATCAAACAGCAGAAACTGGCAGCGTCGCCATCGGTAAAAAAACCTCCAACAGGATTCAATCCAGACTTTTGGATGTTTGAATGCTAACGTTGTTCTATGATGTGAATTATCAAAAATAATTAGTTTATAAAAAAAGTTAATAATGTTAAAGTAATATTTCATATTTATCTAAACAAAATAGGATTTGTACAAACATCTTTATCAGGATGAAAATAAATGATAAGACAAGCTGGATCTCAGGGAACAGAATCAACCAGTCGGATCACTTGAATCCCTCATGTGACCATCTAAGGTGATTCATGGATGTCAAAATCAGCATGTCTTCTGTAAGCTTTTATAGTCATTTAATTCATAGATTACAGTAACAGTCCATCGCTTTCTGTCATAAATAACCAAAATTACCCACTCAAACAGGAAGTCTCCTCAGCAGAATGACGTTTGGGTTTTTCAAACTTTATCCATGCAAGAACCACACACACACTCACTCTCACACACACACACACACACACACACACACACACACACACACACACACACACACACACACACACACACACACACACACACACCATCACCCACACCCACACACTCACACACTCACACACACACACACACACACACACACACACACACACTCACACACTCACACACACACACACACACACACACACACCCTCACACACTCTCTCACACACACACACTCACACCCTCACACACTCACACTCACACACTCACACTCACACACTCACACAATCACACACACTATCACACACTCACACTATCACACACTCACACTATCACACACTCACACTATCACACACACACACACACACACACACACACACACACACACACACACACACACACACACACTCTCTCTCTGAAGTAGTTCTAACACTGTGACTCGGTGAAGGTGTGTTCATGCGGTTTCTCGTGCATGTAGTCGTCTTCGTATTCAGAGCCCTGAAACAAACACCACCATCAGCTTTATTTATACAGCGCTTTATACAATACAGATTGGTTCAAAAAACAGGACAATAACAGAATCAATGATGCAAACTTCATCAGATATGAGACAAATTCAGATTAAAAAATATATCCGCCTCAACATTCAGTGGAAAATAGGTGGATGTAAACATAACTCATCAACTATGAAACCAATTCTATACAGTTATAAGTCAGAATAAAGTCTCCCAACACACTCCAGACGGAGGTTTACCTTAAAGTAACAGCAGCACACCGAGTGTTTCTGCTCCGTCTGGCCGTAGAAATACTCCTCTCTGTCAAGAGACACACAATCATCACTCACAGCACAGCGTTCCTCTCAACGCTCTGCTTCAGTGCGCTCGTTTCTTACCCGGCGAGCACCTCGATGGGCGAGTGTTGGGCCGCGACGGGACTCTGAGAGTCGGAGCAGCACGGACACAGGATCCGTCCCAGCAGCAGCAGCATGATGATTCCTGACGGGACCAGAACAAACACCAGCAACACGCCCACATCCGTGAAGGTCAGCGACAGTCCTGACAGAAACACAGACGAGACGCGCTCAACATCGAGGTCGTGGGTTCGATTCCCAGAGAAAACAAGAACTGATAAAATGTATAGTAGTCAACATTTGAAGTGGATCAAAACCTTTAATTAAAGTTGTCCTAAAACCTTCTTCTTAGGACAACTTAGTTCTTAGGACAACTGTGATTAACTTTTTTGATCCACTTCAAATGTTGACTACTGTAAATATAAACCTTGAATGCAATGTAAGTCCCTTTGGATTCAATGTATATAAAATGTGTCCTATTTCACCCCAAGAAAAACAGAAAATGTGTTTAATTCTCAAGAAAGCATTGTCTGAATGTTTGCTCTCACTCTGCGGTGTGACGGTGAGGACGGTCTGGGCCGGGCTTCCGTGGAAGTCGGGAGGGTTGCGGACGGCGCAGATGTACGTGCCGTTATCGGTGAGCGAGGCGTTCAGCAGCTGGATGGAAGCGTCGCCGCGGGACGGGCTGCCCAGCCACTTCACGCGGTCCTTAAAATAATCCTCCAGCGGAGGGTACGCTTGAGACGAGAAGTGGAAGAACTAGAGAGAAACACAGAACATGTGTTCAAAAGCATTTTGACGACCCGAGTGACCTCTGACCTCTGGGTGCGCCATCAGACCAATGATTCATGATTCATGTTCACCACCACACCATCTGAACGGCTGATCACCAGCCGCGTGTAACTCACCATTTTGGCAGGACCGCCGGTCTCGGGCCTGAAGCTCCAGTCGACGGACATGGCGCTGGTCACCCGACTGGAGGAGGTGAAGGAGCAGGAGAGGGTGACGGTGGATCCTCGGACGACGCTGATCTCTGCAGGAGCCGTCACTGAGATACAACACACACTCCTCAACAGCACTGACACACACACACACACACACACAAACACACACAGGGTTAAGGCCTGTTCAGACCAAGAACGATAGCTATATTATCATCCACACCAGCAGACGATGTTCTGTTTATTATAAGCGCTGCAGTTTTGTCGTCTGTCGCTTTAAATGCTTGAGCTCTTCAAAGCAGGATGGATTCTGATTAGCTGTCAATGTTTTTATCGTTCATCTAGTCTTTTCTTCTCTATTGTGTCGTATATCTGAGTGAAACGCTTCTCAAACAAGAACAAATGTAGGGCGGGGCTTGATTTTGTCTGTGGAGAATTGATTGGATGGTTGTGGTTTGCTATTGGTGGATCTCATGTGAGTGACAGGTTGCCCCGCCCTCATCATCAGAGAAGAGAAGAGATGCTGCAAGAGGGAGGAGAAGATATTATGGTGACTTTAAAATATCTTTATCATTATCGTATAGATATCGTATATAACTGAAGTTTAGTGTGAATCAAAAGCAGATCACATCATGATCAGCAGACGAGTGTCTGTAACGTCTGAGTTTTGTTGCATCACTCGCTCTCAGTCTAGTTTATGAGTGTAGATTATTAGACTGTAAACGGTGCAGGACATGAATCAGATATCTGTCATATCTGATGTTCAGTTCCTCAGAATAATAAAAATCATAAACTGCAAACTCGGCTCTGATATCACAGTTTATCTAAAGAGAAAACACTATAAACTATAGACTCACTAACCGACTAGACTCCGTTATGTAACCAGTTACACAAACACAATCACTAGGATACGTTTTATTACGTTAAGACTAAGACTATCTGACCGACTAGCCGTTAGTTAGGGGTAATCAGTCTTACTTTTCAGATTCAAATTAGACCAGTCTACCTTACTTAAAGTTATGACCATTCTTGAAGGAAAACGATGACTAACTTTTATGCAGCTGGCACATTCTCAAACAGAGTCTGTCCAGAAACACAAACACTGCATGACTGAAGATCCAGTAAATGAAACCCCATCAGATCACGTGATGATGTCACTTCTGGGACGAGCCTGTGATCTCACGCCATGACATCATACTGAACTCGGTGTGTGTGACTGTGTGGAGATTCATTCAGTTCATATGAGCTTCAGTGTTTAATTAAGAGCTCACTGTTGATTAATCAGTCATTTACAGCAGCTGGCTCATTCTGTGTCAAATCACCCAAACTTCAAAAACTTCCCTGGCTCTAATTTTTGATTTTGTTCATATTTTTTCTGTGTAAAGACAAACACAAATAGTGATGAAAGCCAAAATATTAAACATCACAGATGTATATTTACTGAGTAATCCACTACTTTGTAGAGGAGGGTCAAAATGACCATTTTCACCTGAGATTTGGAGCCAAATTAGAGGAGTGAAAAATGACTTTAGAAAGATGTCAGCATCATTATTTTATTTTTACACAGAGATTGGTAGATCTATTAGTAAAATCTGTTGACTTTAGCAATCTTTGTTTCATTATATGCCAACAGTGACCGTTCAAACATGGAACAAAAGCACTTCTTGTGTTTTTTGCCTCAAGTTATCATGACTGTAACTCAAGAAGTGTTAAAGATATTTTAATATCCTTTTAGATTCTTCTTAACAAATCCTTCTCTAGGTATCCATATTTTTAAGGCCCTCGATAGTTCAATCCCAGAAATATGGGGCTTTCAATGTTGCTCCATGAGTAAACTGCCCATTTTCAATAGTCAAAAACCAAATGTGGGTCATTTTTCACAGTTTAACACTTATTGTGTTTAAAGAAGAATGTCTGAAGAATAATGTTTAAACTAGAAATGTATGTTGTTTCCCTCTATCAAAATAACTGCATAAAACATAACTCTTCGAGTACCAAAAATCAACTGAAAATGATTGAGGCACAATAACTTGCTCTCAAGTGTATTTATAAGAATCTATATTTGAATCAGTTTTAGGGATATTTGGACGATGAGATTTTGTTCATTTTAACAGCTTCTGAAGCTACCAAAAGTTCAAATACGCAGTATCATATCTACACGTTACCACACTGACATCCCTATATCTATGAGATTGAACCATTCAGGGCCTTAAAAATGAAGATTGCAGAAGAAAAGTTTCATAATAACAAGAATCTAAAATGACATTAAGACATGTAAACTTCGGCAAAACACTTTTTTTTTTGGCACTCAGAGAGGTGTGTTGTATTCAATTGTTTTGATAGAGGGAAAGAAAATACATTTCTAGTTTCAGTATTACTGATTCTTCAGACAATCTTCTTTAAACAATAAGTATCAGCTGTATGAAAAGTGACTCACATTTGGTTTTCAACCACTGAAATTCACCAATTTGGACATGGAGCTGCTTTGAGATCCCCATATCTATGGGACTGAACTATATAGAGCCTCGAAAATGAAGATTACAGAAGAAAAGTTTATTATTAATGAGAATCTAGAAGGATATTAAGATATCTTGAATACTTTTAGAGTTACAGGTATGACAACTTTAGAAAAATAATATTTATGGCACTCAGACAGGAATGTTCTATGAAATTGAAATGATAGAAAAACACAAGATACATTTCTAGCTTCAACATTATTTGTTGTTCAGATATTCCTCTTTAAAAGAGAAAAGAATCAGCTGTGTGCAAAGTGACCCACATTTGACCACTGAAAATGTGTACAATTGACCAATTTACTCATGGAGCCGCATTAAGATCTCCATATCTCTGGAAATGAAAGATCTTGAGGCAAATAACACAAGCAAGTGCTTTTTTCCCCATTTTTGAACAGTCACTGTTGGCATATAATGAAACAAAGATTGATAAAGTCAACAGATTTTACTAATAGATCTACCAATCTCTGTGTAAAAATAAAATGATGCTGCCATCTTTATAAAGTCATTTTTCACTCCTCTAATTTGGCTCCAAATCTCAGGTGAAAATGGTCATTTTGACCCCCTCTATAAAATAGTGGATTACTCAGTAAATATACATCTGTGATGTTTAATATTTTGCCTTTCTTCTTCATTTAAACACATGACAGATATAACAAGAGTTCCCACACTTTACAGTAAGGTACATTTACCAACACATTACTAAAAACAAAAGTTGAATCTGTTAATATTATTTAAAGGACATGAGATAACATTAACAACGAACAGATGTATTTTTATAAAGTAAGGTTAACAAAGATTAGGCCTAATAAACACTGTAAGAAGTGTACTTTTTATTGTCAGTTAACTTTACTTAATGCATTAGATCTTGTGTTAAAGTGTTACCGGTTTAAAATAACTAGAAATATTCGGTTAAAGCTGGAATTCAGCGAAATGTGTCGTTACACGTATGTATATGTTTACACACGGCAGATGATTGACAGGGTCTTTTCTCGGGTGTCGTTTTCACCCAAACAGAAAGTAAAAAAAACTCAACGGATCTCAAATGACACCAAGTTATAGATTTACAATCTCTCAGAAACAAAAGACACCTCAAATCCCTGAAAGCCTTTTATCAAAGTTGTTCAGTCTCAGAGTAAGTGAACAAAACAGCAGAACTCACCGAAACCGACGTAAACACACGATAAAACTCCTTTAAACGAGCTTCCATTTACATCCATGATAAACAATAGCACATATATAATCACATACGAGTGCTTATGAGTGAATATGAGCAGATATTTGAGCAGATATTAGTCGCGTTTATGTCGCTGCTTGTATTTGTCCTCCATGTTTGAGAGTATTTGATACCTGCCGAACAGGTGAAACAGGAAGTTCAAATACAGACTCTAAAAACACACCAAAATCACTATTAATGTCTCAAAACCTCTTATCAAACTCTCAAAACTCTATTAAAATCAGTGCAGAGATTAATGTATTATTAGTGTGATACATTATTAATATATCAGCTATGATGTGATATAAACTTTGTGGCCTAAAGGTTTTATGTCAGATTATATTAACAATTGATTCAATTTTCATGAAGTTTAGATCGTTTCCTATTAAATAGAAATGAGCTTTATGAAAAGGACTGAAATAAGATGACTATGAAACACATATCGGTAGTTTCTCCAGGTGGCGCTTCATTCAAATTTCAATGCGTTTTTGTCTGAATGGAGAAGTTTTTGATCCAAAAAGTATAGGCCCTACTTATTTAAATATATAATAATTCCACTCATTGATTTCTAAAGTAAAACTACAAATTCCACCTAATAATTTTCTATAAAATATATTTTTTAAAATCCTATTGCAGTAATCACAAATGACTATGATTGGTCCATCCTGAGCAGCGCTGAGAAAAGTCGATCATGTGACCGGTGACACGTGACAGAGGCGTCTCTGTGCTGTATCAGCAGCGTCTGGACAGTAGAGGGCGCTGAACAAACCATATAATACAACTCAATACATTTACTGTGTGTGTGTGTGTGTGTGTGTGTGTGTGTGTGTGTGTGTGTGTGTGTGTGATAAATGCTATTTGTTTAAAAAGTTTACCTCTGCATGTTATGTGGCACATTATGAGCATGACCAATTTCTTAGTGTTTATTTTTTATGATAAAACTCAAGAACAGAAATGCAAAAACATGAAATTACACAATAAAACCTTGTGTGCTCTTTAATGTAGATTTACTGATGGAAAAGCATTGGTGTGTGTGTGTGTGTGTGTGTGCTGTCGTGCTGAATTTCATCTTCTACAGAACATCTTCTGTGTGTTTAGAGTGCAGTGCTCAGATCGACACACAGGGGGCGACAGACACATCAGTGTGGATGTGTCTCTTCCTCATCATCATCATCATCATCATCCAGCGTGTGTGCAATAGCAGTGCAAACCTCTGTGAGGTGAAGAGAGTTAACCATAGCAACCAAGATCTGCCCGTTACCAGAGAAAAACAAACCTGTCCCTTCATTACAGACACAAATAAGCAAGATCTGCACATATTCTGAAGAAAACATGTTGATTCCCGTGCAGAAGCCGTGACACTTCTAAACACACGTGATCTGTAAGATGAATATGAGTTATAGTGACGCTTGATGACTAAAGAGTTACAGATGAAGGCACATCACCCAACTCCAGAAAACTCCTGACAATCACTGAGATATCAAGGGAAACCACATGTGTGTGAGTTTGTGATGTGAAATGATTTCAGAAGCAAAGCTCATCCGATCTCTCTGAGCAAATGCCTCACCAGCCCGTCAGAACCTTCTGCTCTTGTCGCAGGATCATGTGGTTTTGTTCCGGATTATTCCTCCGTCTGTGACTGCGACGCACGAACACGACCATCATCACCACCAGAAGAATCAGCAGAATGGCGCCTCCAATGGCCACACAGAGAATTACAATCTCAGAGAGCGAGGCTGAAATGACACAGAGATCATGTGAACGACTCGTGCCTGCAGACACAAACTCTCAGATACATTTGAAAACACATCTTTTTCTCTACGATTTGTTCTTCATTCACACTGAGATGTGGTTTTGTCCTGCGAAAACTGAAACACTCTGCTAAGTGGATAGATTTAAAAATCTTTTTTCGCGTTGACCGAGATATTCAAAAATGATAGCACATGTTTAGTCATATTGTACTTTTATTTATCAGTGGTTATACTGGCATTGTTCTGCCTGCTATTCATTTTCATAGTGTTGTTAAAAATAAATGTTACTTTAATCTTCATATTACAAAAATTGCAAAACATCATGTGTTTTAGACCGTGGAATAGCAATTGAGTGCGACTTGAACGCACCAGTGAGCAGTGGGATATTTTGCTAATAAAATAACCATCCAGAAGAATGGTATAAGAACTTTATGATGTCATCTCAAGCACATGCACAGTAATATGGTTTTAGCATTTACCAATATTTCAGAGCAGATGATCAACTTTTGGAAAACTCTTAAAAATGCTATTCAGCTAATACGGAACGTTCACAGAACTTTGGCTAACATTCTGACAAGGTTCTTCCAGTAACATTAATGCAACATTCGTTAAAAAGTTTTTATTAAATACCTGTGTCTGGTGTTTAATAATGTTCTCAAAATGTTAGCACAAAAACATTATTTATACATCGTTCATGGAATGTTTTTACCTGAAACGTTTTAATTGGGGCGTTCATCTAACAGTTATTACTACATGTTTCAGAACTTTCTCTCTAGATGCCCAGTTCCCCCTCACTAGATGCCCAGCTCCCCCTCACTAAGTGCCCAGCTCCCCCTCACTAGATGCCCTGCTCCCCCTCACTAAGTGCCCAGCTCCCCCTCACTAGATGCCCAGCTCCCCCTCACTAGATGCCCAGTTCCCCCTCACTAGATGCCCTGCTCCCCCTCACTAAGTGCCCAGCTCCCCCTCACTAGATGCCCAGCTCCCCCTCTCTAGATGCCCAGCTCCCCCTCACTAAGTGCCCAGCTCCCCCTCTCTAGATGCCCAGCTCCCCCTCACTAAGTGCCCAGCTCCCCCTTTCTAGATGCCCAGCTCCCCCTCACTAGATGCCCAGCTCCCCCTCTCTAGATGCCCAGCTCCCCCTCACTAAGTGCCCAGCTCCCCCTCTCTAGATGCCCAGCTCCCCCTCACTAAGTGCCCAGCTCCCCCTTTCTAGATGCCCAGCTCCCCCTCACTAGATGCCCAGCTCCCCCTCTCTAGATGCCCAGCTCCCCCTCACTAAGTGCCCAGCTCCCCCTCACTAGATGCCCAGCTCCCCCTCTCTAGATGCCCAGCTCCCCCTCACTAAGTGCCCAGCTCCCCCTCTCTAGATGCCCAGCTCCCCCTCACTAAGTGCCCAGCTCCCCCTTTCTAGATGCCCAGCTCCCCCTCACTAAGTGCCCAGCTCCCCCTCTCTAGATGCCCAGCTCCCCCTCTCTAAGTGCCCAGCTCCCCCTCTCTAGATGCCCTGCTCCCCCTCTCTTGATTCCCAGTTCCCCCTCTCTAGATGCCCAGCTCCCCCTCTCTAAGTGCCCAGCTCCCCCTCTCTAGATGCCCTGCTCCCCCTCTCTTGATTCCCAGTTCCCCCTCTCTAGATGCCCAGCTCCCCCTCTCTAAGTGCCCAGCTCCCCCTCTCTAAGTGCCCAGCTCCCCCTCTCTAGATGCCCTGCTCCCCCTCTCTAGATGCCCAGTTCCCCCTCTCTAGATGCCCAGCTCCCCCTCTCTAAGTGCCCAGCTCCCCCTCTCTAGATGCCCTGCTCCCCCTCTCTTGATTCCCAGTTCCCCCTCTCTAGATGCCCAGCTCCCCCTCTCTAAGTGCCCAGCTCCCCCTCTCTAGATGCCCAGCTCCCCCTCTCTAAGTGCCCAGCTCCCTCTCTCTAGATGCCCTGCTCCCCCTCTCTTGATGCCCAGCTCCCCCTCACTAGATGCCCAGTTCCCCCTCTCTAGATGCCCAGCTCCCCCTCTCTAGATGCCCTGCTCCCCCTCTCTGGATGCCCAGCTCCCCCTCTCTAGATGCCCAGCTCCCCCTCTCTCAGGACGTCCAGCTCTCCCTCTCTGGATGTAATTTGGGTGTAATGGGTGGAGCTAGAAGGTCCAACCACACCCTAGCCACCCATTAGATCCACAGAGGTGGAGCTGGTCTAGGTCAAGAGGTGGATGTCATTAGGCTCTGCAGTGAGCACCACTTGAGTGTAGACATAGCCATAGACAAAACGAAAGCTGACGCTCACCTGTAGTGACGACTCGTAGACGCACCTCACCAACGTTACCGTGCACATCTGGCGGGTTTTTCACCTGACAGGTGAACGTCCCATTGAAACTAAACGGCACTTTCCGCAGCACTATGGACACATCGCGGCCACTGATGTCTCCTGCCCAATCCACCTTCTTCCGGAAGCGGCCCTCCACAGGAGGAAAGGGCTTCTCTTGATAATAAAACACCTGATTGGTGAGAGACAGTCAGAATGAAGTGCAGAAGGAAACAGAAAACACTCGCGTGTGGTCCAGCGCGTCTCACCGTTTCTGCTTGTCCGGGTCCGAGTGGCCTGAAGCTCCAGGACACCGTGACACTCGCCTCTCGGATCGCAGATGAAGTCTGGAAGGTGCATTTGAGACGCACGTCTGTCCCGTTAACAGCCTTCACTTCACCGGCCGTGAACATTCGGATACCGGCGACACACCAGCCTGGAGACACAGATTATTATCATTCGTAGTGCGCTGTCGCAGACATGCACTTTCACAAATCATTATAGTGAAGTTAGTCACTCAGGGAAGGGTTAACCAACCAAAATTATACTGTAAAGCAAATAAACATGTTTTGTTTTATACAAAATATATATTTTACAAAATAATTTGGACTCTAAAATTGCTATAAAATCAAAGCCGTATGTTAAACCAAGTTTAAAGTCGATATCACAAAAACTGAGTCTAACAGCCCATTTCTATGGCAATGCAATGTACAATTTCAACACGGTTTCCACAGGATGAATTCTGAGTGTTTAAGCTTTACAATAATACCTTGATGATCTATGAGTTTATTAAACTATAAAAATAAACATTCAGAGCTCAAAACCTCCTCTTTAGTCCAAACGGAGCATTTATTAAAACTAAACTGCAGATAGTAAAACTGACTGAACTTCTCATTATTCCTGAAGACAAACAGAGGATGTTAATATGAGTCTGAAGAATCTCACGGCAGACGCAGGTGGAGTTTGTTCTGTTCACACGAACTTCCTGAAAGAGTGGAACGACTGGAGAAAACAATGGAGTAGATCTAATCACTCACACACACACACACACACACACACACACACACACACACTCACTCACTCTCTCTCTCTCCCACACACACACACACAAACACACACACGCACACACACACACACACACAAACACACACGCACACACACACACACACACACACACACACACACACAAACACACACGCACACACACACACACACTCACTCACTCTCTCTCTCTCCCACACACACACACACACAAACACACACACGCACACACACACACACACACAAACACACACGCACACACACACACACACACACACACACACACACACAAACACACACGCACACACACACACACACACACACACACACACACACTGTCTTAAATGTTTCTGTTTACTCTTATTCAAGTCACATCATCAATAAAGCTCCTGTAAAGTTGTCCTGATTCTGATATTTGAAATGTTCATTGTTTATGCAGTGGAATCTGTGAATGAATGGATGACAGCGCGCGTGCACAGGTAACCCGATTATAGAGCGCGTGATGATTGACAGGTGTCACTCACAGCAGCGCAGCGTGAGAATCGGATTATAACTCGAGGATCTGCAGTGATCATTAATTCACCTCGAGAACACAGGAAACAGAATTCACCCATAAATCAAAAACAGGAAACATGCCATGAAACATTCATCCAGTCGCGAGACAATAGATGACAAACTTCAAGTGCAGTGGAAAAGAAGAAAAAGAGTTTAACATCGCTTCACACGGCTGTACTGAATTAATGAAATCTATAGAAGTTTTGAAAATTAGCTAAGAATGATGAAGAAGAACACACTGACCTGAGGCGGCGACCATCATCATCATCATCATCATCATCATATGAGCTCGTCGAACACGCACGAGTCCGATCACACACACACTCAATCAAAGTCTGAGCCTCCGACACATGGACGCGCCGCGCGCTCCCGCCCCTCAGGAAACACAGACCAGCAACAGTATTTTACTTACATATGTGACTCTCATTAATATTAGATGATTAAATATCAATTAAAGGCTGGAAGTTTTCAAAAAAGTCAGTCATACTGCTCAATCATTTCAAATCATACAAATCTTTTGTCAAAAGTGTGTTTTTTAACAATAAATGTCACTTGCTTCGTTGCTTTCTGGTTAAACGCGTTCTTCTGTGTAAAGCTGGAGTGTTTGAGTTGAAGATTAAACGCAGCAGAGCACAAAGTTGTGATCAATGTGTGATTAATGTGTTCATGCCATGAGTTGTTTTATGGAGCAAACAAAAATATGTTCTAAAAACATTTCGGTTCACTCTAAAAAATGCTGGGTTAAAAACAACCCAAGTTGGGTTGAGAATGGACAAAGTCAGTGACTGGGTTAAATGTTTGACCCAACCTGCTGGGTAGTTTTATTTAACCCAACTATTGTTAAAAAATGACTATATGGCTGACTTAAAATAAACCCAAAATATGTTGGAAATGAACATTTATTAATAAGTTTAATTAATAATAATTAAACAATAAACATTTATTAAATTGCTTATTAATAAATGTTCATCTTTTGATTATTATTGTTGCCTCTAGTAATTATGTGTCTGATTTTTAATTTCCAATATATTTTGGGTTCATTTTAATCCAGACATACAGTCATTTTAAACAATAGTTGAGTTAAATAAAACTACCCAGCACGTTGGACAAGCATTTAACCCAACCACTGGGTTTGTCCATTTTCAACCCAACTTGGGTTATTTTTAACCCAGCATTTTTTTAGAGTGTTGTAACGTTCGAATTTATGAAAACAGTTTCTGAATGTTCAAAATGTCCAGTTTTTTAAAAATGTTTAAAAGCGTTTTTTCTTGGTTATGTGAACATTCCAGTGTATCATTCTTCAAACATTATATGAACGTTACTTTTGAATGTTCTCTGAACGTTCTGAAACATTTAAAAAACGTTAGACGAATGTTCAACTAAAACATTTAAGAAAATAAAACGGATGTATAAACAATGTTTTTGCGCTAACGTTTAGAGAACGTTTATTAAAGACCACATAACTTTGAACGAACGTTCTACTAACGTTACTGGAAGAACGTTTATTCCTAACTTTGAGAGAACATGGACAGAACAGGATGAGGATCTGCATCAGACTGTCTTCTGAAGCTTCAGCACACGGTGGCGCTACAGACTCACATTCACACCTGCTGAATCACCAGCGATCAAATACTGAAACATGCTCTCTCCTTCTAACATCTCAGTATCATCATAGAATAAAGCATGAATCTCTGCTCTGTTATGAAATCAATACAAATACAATCTTGAATACCATTTTGATCAGAGAGTGTCAGTACTGATGTGGAGTAAACACAGAAACACAGCTGTAGACGTGTGTTTGCATATATAGATCATGTGTGTTTCTGCTGCAGGATCTTTTCATTGACGTCACTTCATTTAATCTATGGAATGAAATTATACTTTTAATACTCAAACACTTTTTGGGGTCACTGTAGAAATTAAATTGACTTCTGTTATTTCATCTTCATATTGTCTCTAACATCATTTAATGGTCTGAACGATGAGAAGGAAACTGATCATTTTCATATTCAGTAATATTTACTGCGCCTGAACTGACATTACTAACAATTACAGCTGTTTTGATTAACTAACATTAACAACGATTAATAAAAACTAATCGCTCATTGTAAGCTGATGTACCTTGTTGTAAAGTGTTTGTTATATTTCGTGTGTTTCAGTTCTTGAGGAGTTTCTGAGAGAAGTGGAGCAGTTGAGCAGATGAAAGCGAGCAGAAGGAGAACGAGGGCGTTTGAGGTTTCCTCTTCCTGTAGAAGAAGCACAGAGACGCTGAGAGATCAGAACAGCATTTGACACCAGGACAGTAACCCATCCGCAGCGATGATTCTCACGGGCTTCGTGTTTCTGATGCTCACGGCGGCGCTGAGTCCAGCTGAGGGTCAAGGTGAGGTTCTGATCACAACCCATTATTCATTATTAGAGCTGATGATTACATCAGTGTTTCATACCATTATTCTTATGTGTTGTTTACTCGTTTACTAGAAATCAAAGAGATCACAGCAAGTAGTGTCATTCTGACCTGCTCTGGAGGTGAAAATTACAAGTGGTATAAAAATAGAGAGAAAAATGTGATAAGCACAAGTAGCACCTATGAAGTTCAAGCGGAAAATGGAATAGTTGAAGGAGAGTTCCACTGTGAATATACAACAGATGATTCAAAAACCATCAAACACATGTTCTACCTCAATGTAAAGGGTGAGGAAACTTATTCCTAATCATTATAACACAGTTTTTCATCATAAATATGTTCACGTCACACTCTTTCTCTCTGTCAGTGTGTGAGAACTGCTATGAGTTGAGCGGGTTCTTGGCGTGGGGCGTCATATTCGGTGACTTACTGGTTACAGGAGCAGTTATTCTCATCGTCTACATGTGTGTGCCGAAAAACACTGGCAGCACACAGCAGAAAGGTACAACACACACACACACACACACACACACACACACACACACACACACACACACACACACACACACACACACACACACACACACACACACACACACACACACACACACACACACACACACACACACACACACACACACACACACACACACACACACACACACACACACACACACACACACACACACACACACACACCTGTTATTCTGTATTTAACACAAAACATTTCACCATTTTCATAGTTTAATTTGTTTTTCTACAGCATCAAAATCACGAACAGCAGGCGCTCCTCCACCTCCAAACCCAGATTATGAGGTACGTTTGAATGCATGATGTGTGAAATAATGTCAAAGCTGAATTTTATGACATTGCATGTAGTTATTAATGAGTGTTTCATCACCACAGAATGAGGTAAAAGTGTGCTGTGATTGGTCAATAATCCAGTGTTCCAGTGTTGCTATAGTAACAACTGTTATCACTAACAAAAACATGTTCTAAGTAGTTTTGCTAACGTTCCCATTAAGTTATGAAAACGTTATTTCTGAAAGTGCGCTTAAAAATATTTTATAACTTTTTTTTTTTTTTTTGGTTATTGAATGTTTGCATAACATTCCATTTTATCATTCTTCAAACGTTATGTGAACGTTACTTTTGAATGTTCTCTGAACGTTCTGAAACAAGTAGAAACATTTAAAAAATGTTAAACAAATGTCCAACTAAAATATGTCTGAAATAAAATGCTCCATGAACGAAGTATAAATAATGTTTTGTGCTAACATTTAGAGAACATTATTGAAGACCAGATAACTCTGAACAAACGTTCTATTAACGTTACGGGAAGAACGTTTGTTCATAACTTTGAGAGAACGTTCTGAGAACACAGACCTAGTTTACATCACTCCTCTAGATCTACTGGTGAACGATGAGACCAATCGATATGATTTACTGAATCATGTTTCAGCAACATGATTATTTGTTATTTATGCAATAAGACTGTTATATAGTGAATATATATTCTATATTCCACACTGCATAACACAATCTCAAGTGTCTTACTGAATAAATACATGAAATGAATGAGCATTTGTGAGTATTTAGCAGATGATTAACTGTAAACTTTGATTGTAATTGTAATTTTGTGTGTTTGTGTTGTTTTCAGAGACTGAATCATAACACGCGCAGCGCTGATTTGTACGCAGGCCTTCACAAATAGACGCTTCAGATGTGTGTACAAGAGATTTACTGTAAAACAGTTTCCGAATTAAACTCTGGTGAATCATAGTGTTTCTTAAACAGCCCCACTTGTTCCACAGTATATATTATTGATTATTGACATTCATGTGAGAGTCAGACTGAGTGTTTGTGATGTTTATATACGGTTCGTGAGAGTAACTCTGCGTTTGGAAACTTCTGCTCATGAAACATCGGAAACTCATGATGGAAACATCAGCATGTGAAATACTGTAACTAAACACGTCTGTCTTTGTGCTTTGTTGTTTTGAAGATTGTGTGATGTCTTGTATGTTGGTAATCTTGTTTTTTTCAGACATTTTCATGTTTTTACAAGAACGATTCATTCTAGATTTTATCTTATGCAAACTTATTTAAATCTGAATGATGCAACCGCTGTACTGGGAAAATACAAGTGAAAAATAAAGTTGATTTTGTGTAACTTGTGGAGTGATTTGTGCTTTAATTAGTTTATCTCAATACTTACACAGGTCACTTTTTCAAAACTCTTCACGCAGTGATCACAGCATCAGTCTATGTGGGCTGAACTGTTGATCATTTATCATTGCTTTGGCACAAAATGCATTCAATGACGACTTTTAAATGACATGAATTCTTTTCTTCCAAAGAAAACACTATAAAAACTCTCTGCACCTATAAAGGCCAATCTGCACGTTTACATGCTCTTTTCAAAACTGTTGAACTTGAGGTCAAAACATAAAACAAAACTGAATAAGTAATAAAATAAAATATATTCCAAATCTAAAAATGAAATACTGTCATTGAAATACTGTCTTTCAATTTCATTACCATCTATACGAAAGGGGAAACTTGTAAAGGAAATTATTGTACAATGCTACTTTTTGTCAGTGTTTTTTAGCTCAGTGTTGTATCTGCCTCGGAGAGGAGCATACATGTTCAGATCTTGAGGGAGCTGGATGCGCTCAAAGTGACAAGTTTTTGGGAAGGAATCTCCACTCACACTTGTCCCTTTTTTCGAGGGGAGAGAGAGGCACCAGGGCCGGATCGGGAATCACACATTGTGCTGCCGGAGGAGTTTGGGAAAGGTATGTCGAATTCCCGGTCTCCTCAAGCCAGTTCGAGTGATCTGTTGGATTTAGAAGCCAGCTCAGCAGATTCTTCTGATCCAGCAGAAAGCTGGGGAGCTAAAATCCAGAACTAAGTTTTTATCAGCTGGCGACCCAAAAATACAAAACAAACAAACAAAAAAAAAAAACGAGTGTTTAAGGACACAAAAGTGGATACAGGTAATTGAGACGTGTCATATTTCTCTGAGAACTACGCCCACTGGAAGGGAACGTAATCGGCGACAGGATACACTAAAATATATATTATGTTTAGCCATGTCAAAGGATTACTTCACCACCCTGTGTGAACCTGAGAGGAGGAGATGTATTGAGAAACTAAAATTTCTTCCTGCTGATGCTTCACATCTTATTGCCTGTATCCACTTTTGTCTCCTTAAAGGCTGGCTTTTACGGTTCGGTAGCTTATAAAACTTAGTTCTGGGTTTTTTAGCTTGTTTACTGAACACCATGTCACACAGCAGCTTTAAGACATTGTTCTGTCTTTTGTTAGAAGCAAGAAGGAGGCAGCCTCACGCAATACAAAGTCAATGGACTGGGTTGGATTGTCCCCCGGTGTGGGCTTACCTCTGTTCGTTGTAGAGCTGGTACCGAAGTCGGTACTAAAAATGACCACGTCGGTACTCACCTTTATTTATATAGCGCTTTTTACAATGTAGATTGTGTCAAAGCAGCTTTACATTGATAACTGGTACACTGTTAGGCTGCACAGCAGCTCTTAAAGAATAGTGTCAATGCAGGCAGATCAAAACACTGTTGAATATCAAATGTCAAGTCAAGTGTCCCCAACTAAGCAAGCCAGAGGCGACAGCGGCAAGGAACCCAAACTCCATCACTGAAATTTGAAGCCAATCACAGACATATCTGTTGAGTGCATCAACACAATGGCCAATCAGAGGTGTTTACGAATCCACTCAACAGCTCAAAGCGTCACATTTTTAAAATTTCAGTACCAACTTGGTACCGAAGTCTGTACTTTTGACAACTCTAGTTTGTTGACAGTTTATCAGTATTCCTCCACCACCCCATCTCCTCACTTCTAGTTTTAACTATTCCTATCACAATCCTGGGTTCGGGCCAAATTTCCGAGCCCAGGAGCCCTCCCACTGGACAGCACACCAAATACACATAACCTTTGCTCTATCTACAACCCGAATTCCGAAAATGTTGGGACGTTTTTTAAATTTGAATAAAACAAAAACTAAAAGATTTTCAAATCACATGAGCCAATATTTTATTCACAATAGAACATAGACAACATAACAAATGTTTAAAAGGAGAAATTTTACAGTTTTATCCACTAAATGAGCTCATTTCAAATTTGATGCCTGCTACAGGTCTCAAAAAAGTTGGCGCGGGGGCAACAAATGGCTGAAAAAGCAAGAAATTTAGAAAAGATTCAGCTGGGAGAACATCTAGAAACTGATTAAGTTAACTGATATCAGATCTGTAACACGATTAGATATAAAAGGGGTGTCTTAGAGAGAGTCTCTCAGAAGTAAAGATGGGCAGAGCTGTGAAAGAGTGCGTAAAAATACTTTAGAAACAATGTTCCTCAACGTCAAATTGCAAAGGCTTTGCAAATCTCATCATCTACAGTGCATAACATCATCAAAAGATTCAGAGAAACTGGAGAAATCTCTGTGCGTAAGGGACAAGGCCGAAGACCTTTATTGGATGCCCGTGGTCTTCGGGCCCTCAGACGACACTGCATCACTCATCAGCATGATTGTGTCAATGACGTTACTAAATGGGCCCAGGAATACTTCCAGAAACCACTGTCGGTAAACACAATCCACCGTGCCATCTGCAGATGCCAACTAAAGCTCTGTCATGCAAAAAGGAAGCCATATGTGAACATGGTCCAGAAGCGCCGTCGTGTCCTGTGGGCCAAGGCTCATTTAAAATGGACTGTTTCAAAGTGGAAAAGTGTTCTATGGTCAGACGAGTCCAAATTTGACATTGTTGTTGGAAATCACAGCTAATGAGGAAGACAGTAAATCATCTCTTTTATTCTACTTTATGAATAAGGGTCAAGTAGGATAATGCGCTCCCTTGTGGATGGGTTGCTATCAGTCGACAGTGTGCACAAAGCTATAGTAAAGGGAGTCGTGTTGAGTAGAACGACATGCATCCCATGCTCCTCTTTACTTCTCCAATGGTTTATCGAAGTTTAAGTAGTGCTAGAGAGCTTACCTCTAGACCAGGGGTGGCGAACGTCGGTCCTGGAGAGCCACGTTCATGCAGAGTTCAGCTCCAACCCTGATAAAAACTCTGCCTGTAGCTTTCTAGTAACCCTTCAGACCTTGATTAGGGTTAAAGCAAAACTCTGCAGGACTGTGGCTCTCCAGGACCGACGTTCGCCACCCCTGCTCTAGGCGAAGATACATTAAGGATGGTATAAGGTAAATGGAATTTTTTTGGGAAGTCTGCAAGCATCCCTCTATTGTATTTAACTCTCTCCCCAAACCGGTGTTGGGGTTTGAAGTGCTCCCCTGGGTCAGGGCTGCTTGGTAATGAGAGTTGCTATGGGCAGTACACTATGCGTCCCATGTTCCTCGTTTTACCCACCTCTCCAATTTGTTTCAGAGTTTAAGTAGGGCTAAGAGATTCCCTTAGCATATTTATTCCTCAGGGTTCAGGTAAGGCAGATGAATTACTATGGACAGACTTTTGACCTGTTGGTATGGATGCTATTATAATGAAGTCTGGTTGTCAATGGCAGAACGCTAGCACCCCATGAACTGTGTGAAGAAGAGTTTTGAAAACGCGACCTAAGTATTGAGAAATGTGTCCTAGTGATTGTAAAAAACTATAATACTTTCACATACGGTGGTCTGCAGTATAGAAACAGGACGTGCATGTGTGTGTTTGTGAGAATGTGTAAATCCAGCTAACCGGAATGTTCTCAGAACCTTAGCTAATGTTCTGTCAAGGTTCTTTCAAAGTTATGAACAAACGTTCTTCCAGTAACGTTAACAGAACGTTCATTCAGAGTTATCTGGTCTTTAATAATGTTCTTAAAACATTAGCACAAAAACATTATTTATACATTGTTGTGGAGCGTTTTTTCCTGAAATTGTTTACTTGGACGTTCGTCTAACATTTGTAAATGATACTACTTGTTCCAGAACGTTCAGAGAACATTCAAAAGTAACGTTCCCATAATGTTTGCAAAATCAAGAAAAAAAGTTTTAAAATATTTAATAAAATGGATGTTTTGAACGTTCAGAGAATACTCAGAACTACCATTTCATAACCTAATGGAAACATTAGAAAAAAACTCTGAGAATATATTTTTGTTATCTGGGTTTGTGTGTGTGGATGTATAAATGCTCGTGTCTGTGAGGTTGATGTGAACGTTGATATTGTGCTGCAGGCGGTTTTCTGCTTTTCTCGTCTCTGAACGGAAACCACAAAGAAGACATACCAGAAATTATCTAGTGACTAATAATAACCAATCAAAGACAACGGTTTATTAAAACTGAGTTCTGATGACGTCATAAAGCTGAACTGGATTTATTTCCCATAATGTTATTTTAAACCTGAATTACTTTACTTCTTCCGCTGATCACAAAAGAAGATATTTCGAAGAACATCGGGAACCAAACAACATTTTTCATTGATATTTCTCAAAATATCTTCTTTTCTGTTTTACGAAAGAAAGTCATACAGGTTTGAACCACACAAATGATGACAGAACGATCCTTTTAAAGTTAAATGTTCACAATATTTTATTTGCGGTTCTACCTGCATTACATTCATATCTTTACTGTAATCGACAGCGTGTTTATGTGAGCAGCAAAGCGTCTGCAGAACAATATCAACGTTCACATCAACATCACAGACACAAGCATTCATACATATTACATAATCCCTTTAATAAACTCAAATGAAATCACTTTGTTCTGTGATGAATCTTTGTTGAAAGAATCGACAGCACAGCTCTGATAGTAAAGACAGATTTTATTGACTCGAGCGAAAGCGTTTATTTGAAGCATCTACATTTACAGGAACGCTAAATGAAATAAAGAGATCAGAGCGTTAATGAAAGCGTTTTAAAGAGCAACACAGCTGTATTTGATGAAACACAGATTTCTTCTAATAATCTCAGGGTGACAGGGGCTGTTTGGAGTTCTTCGGCTTGCGCGCCCCGTGAAGAGTGCTGTACTCGCTTGAGCGCGCGTTCAGCGGCTGGACAACAGATAAAACACGTGTTAGAGAATGAAATTCATTTCAATAATTTAATAAAACTTCACATTAATGATCTGCATTTAATGACCATCCTCTGGTGAGGAACCTCTTTATAACATATTAAAGCCAGCTAGAAATCGCCATGTATACAGACCGAATTTCTGAATAAATATTATAAATTTATCTAAAATATTATCTGGGTTTTTAATATTTTACCCATCATTAGAGTATTTTTAGATATACAAACAAACATAGAAACACAACATTTTGTTTGTCAATAGAATAAAATAAAGGTCTCAGTAGTTAATGTTAGTTCATCTAATTTAACAAATATAATATGCATTATCTAATATTATTTTAGTTAATAAAATACAGCTGTTCATCAACAGTTACATCATGATTTTAATTATGTATTAGTAAATGTTGAGTTTAATATTATGATAAATAAATGCTGTAGAAGTATTTTTCATTGTTAGTTCATGTTAACTAAAGTGTTACCAAAACAACTTGATTCATCTAGACGGATCATGTCAAATTCAGTACATTTGATCTTATTTATTTAATATTATTTTAATTAATTTTTTACAGATTTAAACCATTTTTCTCTAAATTTTCCCCCGGCGGCCCCGGACCCTGTGAAATACTCTGACACACATTATATAACATGTTAGTATTAGTTTTTATGGTTTACTCCAGATGTTGACGCTGCTCGTACCTGATACATATCTCCTGCAGAATTATTAGTGATCAGATTCTGCCGGTCAGAGGCTGGAGAGACACAGAGAGAGAGAGATGAGTGATTTCTGATATCTGCAGGAATATGAAGCGGACTGTGAGTGCGCCGCACCTTTGTTGCCCTGGTAGCTGCTCCTGGTTCTGGGTTGAGCGCAGATGCTGTAAATGGCCCATCCGATCATACCCGTGACGATGACATCACTGAACAGAACCGTGAGCAGCGCCGGCGTGTTCAGCTGGATCAGACCATCACTGCCTGCAGGAACACATTCACAAAATAACACTTTATATTAAGAGTCTTTAACTACTATGTACTAACATGTAAATTAATAATAAATTCCTGCATGTAATCAGAGCTGTATTTATTTGTGTATTTACATCTATAATTACACTTTTGACCCATTAACCCACACTTAAACCGACCCAAACCTGTCCTAATCTCACCCGTATCCACCTCAATAGCAACATGAACACAATATCTACACAGAACTGATTTTTTTAATCTATTTTTTAATGTATTTTTTTAAGTACATATTAGTTAAAGAGGGCCATACACTGTAAAAGATGACTGTAATTTTAACTGCACTTTAAAAATAAAAGCTCCTTATTGGCATTGATGGTTCCATGGAGAACCTTTAACATCCATGGAATCTTTCCATTTCACTAGTTTATAGTGGGAAAAGGTTCTTTAGATTTTTAAAATCTTCTTCACACTAAGAAAAAAGTGGTTCTTTTAAAAACGAACTGCTGGGGAACCAGAAACAGATCTTCTATTGCATTACTGCGAGAAAAAGAAAAAAACCCTTTTGGAAACTTTATTTTTAAGAGTATGTAAAAAAGTGTAAAAATGCTACAGTAAGTTAACAGCATTAAGTTCTCTTACTATATATGGAGAAAATCTGTAATAGATCAAATCTTTCATGTAATTTTACAGAAAAATACTGTTAAATGTACAGTTTTTAGGAGTAAAAAATAACAAATCAGCTTATAATTTACAGCGAAAAGCCCCAAAACTGACATTCCCAGAATTCCCTGTGAGAGTCAGATAATCAGATTTGATGGTTTTTCATTTTAGTACTTGTGTTTCTTCTTAGTTTGTTGTATCAGTTATGTACTTTAATGTTTAATGAATGTTTGCTGCAGTATTTTAGGGTCGTGTGTGTGTCCATGATGGTGATCAGTGTGTCCCTCAGCTTGTGATTCATCATGTATGATCAGTGTTATTACGATGTTTGTCAGTAAATGTTAAAGAATCATAACAGATGTCAGCAGCAGCGAGGCCTTCATAATTCAGCAGAAAATGCTGCAAGATTTACCAGTTTATTTATTTTTGAATTACAGTTTTAAATGCTCAAATGTGCATTCAAATATTCTGTGAATATGTTTATTGAATTATTCTGGCAGTTTTTTTATTTATGTATTTAATTGTACTGATCATTGAGTATAATAGTGTGGAAACACGTGTGTTTGGACGACCCGTTTGATTTATACCAGCAGCTGCAGAAGACGAAGTAAAATACAGACGAGATGTGTCAGATTCAGCTCTAAATCAACTGTAAATCGATAAAGCAAGACTTTCTCACACTGTTCAGTCCAATTATAGTGCATATAATTCATGTTTTTACATTTCATATAGAGTAAAATGCAGAACAGAAGCGTGGGGTGACTCTCAGCGCTCCAAAACAGACACGTTTCACTCACTCAGGACTTTGACGCGGAGTTTTTGTCTGGGACAGAGATCATTCTCAGGATCACTCTCAAGACACCCTACAGTGTTGTTCCCTACACATGTGTAGATCATATCTGCATCCTCCATCAGTGACTTCTTCTCAGGATGTAAGTCACCATTGGGACATTCCGGATACATATTAGAAATAGTGATTTCTGGATCTGCAAAGTGAACAGTAGGTTAGATTATTACACCTTTTTCACTGACAGCAAAATACTACGAAAGCTTGTTTCCACCAGGGAATAAAAAATAAAAAGGTAACTGCCAGTTTTTATCTCACAATTCTGAGTTTAAATCTTGCAATACTGACTTTTTTCTCCATATTGTGAGATAAAAAGCCACAATTAGCTTTTTTTTTTATTCCCTTAGTATTGCCATAAAATACTAATGTGACTGTGAAATAGCAAATATTTCAAGCTGAAGTTGATTCTCACCCGCTCCATCTGCTAATTCCACTGATCTCAGAGCTGTCAGCAGGCAGAACAACCAGAACAAGCGTCTTTCCATGTCTCTCGGTGATGTTTTATGATGATTATTACTCCTTCACTTTGATCTCTTCCCTGTAAATAAAGAGGAGAATCTGTTGTTGATGTGTCAGATTCACTGTCCTCCATTTTATAGTCATGAGCGTGAGATCCGCCATGATCTCGAGCTCCTCGTCTCCAACATCAACTACAACACAACTCTGATTCTGTCTTAATCGGCCGAACTCGCTGAAATGTGCTTTACAGATTAAATAAACGAATGAAACAAGTCAAACACCGCACAGAAATCATCAGATCTCAATCTAAACACTAAAGCTTTGTTCACACGCTGAAATGACAAATACAGTATTTTATTAGTAGAAACCACAACATTAAAAATCATGTTCATATTCTAAAACATTCTGATTATAAATACAACATTTGATAACACCTCACTATATGCTTCAGATTATTCATATTTATTAATATGCAGTGGATGTTTCTAAACAACAATGAACAAAGCTTTTACAGGATTTATTAATTTTGGTTAAAATTAATTTCTACATATACTAAAGTTGTAAAATTAATGTTTTATGAACGATCATTAATTAACAAAGAATTGAACCTGGTGATGCATTAACTAACATTGAGCATTATGTTTGTTACAGTATTTATTCATCTATATTTAAGTTATTTAATAAAATACACAGTTCATGTTACCTCAGGTTCATTAAATAATAATAATGTATTAGTAAATGTTATAACATTCACTAAGATTATTAAATGCTGTTTTAGTATTTTTCATTGTTAGTTCAGGCAAACTAATACAGTTAACTAATGAAACCTTATTATGAAGTGTTACAGCAAAATGTTAACACACAAAAAAGTGTATATCTAATAAGATACAGGCTATTAATATCACATTAAAGTTACAATCCAACATTATTTAATTAAAAAAATCAAATCCACTAAATATGCATTTAAATATCGCTGGTTTATATTTATAATTTCTGTCAAATGTAGTTCCGTACCTCAGATCGTGTGGTTCAGACGCTGACGGTGTGAAAGACTGCGATGAACCGGAAGTCAGAACACACGACACGATCTGGACCTGAACTTTATCCAGATGAACTGAAATAAACAATGAAGAAGAAACTCAAACTCACGTAACATTAACGGAAACAAAAGCTCAAGATTAAGATCAAGATAATAAAATAACCGTTTTCAGTCGAGAAAAAAGCACGTGACAGCCGTTAAATCAGTGTTGTGAACGATCGCTCGCGCGTCTCTGTGTGTTTTATAGTTGTTTTCGTGCTCTTACACACAGTCTGACATCAATAAAGAGCACAAACTGCAGATGAAAGATCGATCCACATTGACTTCCGGTGCCGTAAACTGAAGACCACAAACACCTGCGAACACCCTTCAAAACACACACAAACTCACACACATTATTGCACTGATCGTGTGTGATGTGTTGTTTCTCCAGACACTTTATTGAGGTATTTTCATCATATAACTGATACAGCAACTTTCACAAGCAAGAGAGAGAGAATCACACTCGAATAGTAACAATAATAAAGCAGCACCAGTTAATCTCAGGTACGGCTAGAGTTAAACTACAGCGCCTCCTGCTGGATCTCTTCATAATGAGCTTTACAAATATTTATATACACATGATTTCAATGCCTTAGCAAGAATACTCTTTAAACTTCTATTCATTTATAAGTATTTCACAATATCTGCAGATTTAGTGAACATTCATTCATATTACACAAATATGATGTAGCATTCCGTATAGCAGCAAAGAACTCTGGGTAAATACTGATGAAAGCACATATTTACAGTCAGTACAGTGTGGAGTCCATTAATGTACAGGTGCTTCTGAGGGAGAGAATGAACTACAGATCCCATGAATCACTCTCACTGTTTTGGTCTTTTTCAAGTATTTCCTCTGATTGTAAGAGCAGCAATACAATTAACTAATGTTAGTTACTGATCCCTAGCTAGTCTGGGGGGGAAAAGTCCCCGTTTCCATAGTAACAGTGGATTCTCTGAACAGTGGATTATGGGTAGTGTAGTTCTTCATCAAGACAAAGCAGTCTGCCTGTCACCTGACATTTGATTTATAAGAACGACGAAACCGGATCACGTTCTGCCCGCTGCCATGTTGACCTTACAGGCGTCAGGTGGATCAGGCGTGAGGTCAGAGGTCAGAGGTCAGTGTGTGCAGATGTTCAGAGCCAGATCTCGTCGCTGCTGGTGCTGCTCACTTTATAGATGTAGCCCACCATCGGATAGCGAGCGAAACCTGTCGAGACACAATCATTCACATCTACGAGACTCGACCACACAGTTCAGTAAAGAGATTGGTTCTGGATATCTGGGGTCTTTAAGGCACAGTTCTAACCCTAACCCTAAAAATTAATATTACTAGAGAAAATGTTTTTGAGGAGCCTGGAAAGGTTCTTCAGTGGCTCTTTCATTCTTAAAGGGACAGTAAATTCGGACATCATTTACTTTTGCTGATCAGTGTTTATATGTGAATAAAAGCCTAAACTAAATCACATACAGCGATCGTGTTTCTTCAGAAGACTTGGATTAAACCGCTCCATTCATATGGATTTATTTCTCTTTATCTCAGCGTTTTGGGTGAACAGACAGAAATCTCTCATATTTCATTAAAATATCTTCATTTGTGTTCTGAAGATGAATGAAAAATGAATTCTTAACGCTTAAAGTGAACTGTCCCTTTAAGCGTGTGGCACACAGGTCATGACCTCTGACCTCGAGCAGCGTAGGCCGCAGACAGATCCTCCTCTTCCTCGTCCGTGCGTCTCCTCTCCAGTGTGTTCGGTCTGGAGATCTGCTGCCCTGAAACACGTCAGCTTGAGTTAGTCGTGCTGGTCAGGTGATGTTTCAGAGACTCACAGTAACTGTACAGTAATACACTAATGTTTTATGTCATATTCCAGTTACAGTGGCAGCTGTGGACGGAAGCGAGCCTCACCCTTACAGAGCGTCCGGTCGTCGTTCAGCTGCACGTGTGACGGTAAAGACATGTTCTCTCTGGGCAGATACACGCCGTTCACCTGGACCTTCACCATGTCATGACTGCAACAACAAACAGCAGAACAGTCACCAGATCAGCCTTTCAGTGATGTTATAATCAGCAGGGAATGCTGGGAGATTGCGCACCGTTTGGAGGACAGATGAACAGCGACGGGCTCTTCTGAGAAACAACAGAGACACAAGCGTTTCATTTCAGTGCACATGAATACAACTACTTAAAAGCTCTCGTCTGCAGTGTTGGGCGTTCAGTCACTGTACCGACGGCTTTGCTTTTGTCCTTCTGTAGGAGGAAGAACACCATCAGGGTGAAGATGAGGAGGGTGATGAAGCCGGCGACACCACCCGTCACTATCCCAAACATCGGCACCTCCACCCGCGACTGCAGGAACTCTGGAGGAACGGGACACAAACTCATACAGACCAGCATTTACATGACTTACACCAGCGGTCAAACGTTCGGGGTCAGCGAGATTTATTAATGTTTCTGAAAGAGTCTCTTCTGCTCTCCAAACCTGCATTAATTTGATCAAAAATACAGTAAAACAGTGAAATATTATTCCAGTGTAAATCAGCTGTTTTCTATGTGAATATTTAGTAAAGTGTAATTTATTCCTGCGATCAAAGCTGAATTTTCAGCATCATTACTCCAGTCTTCAGAGTCACATGATCCTTCAGAAATCATTCTGATATGATGATTTGATGCTCAAGAAACATTTATGATTATTATCAATGTTGGAAACAGTCGTGCTGTACGGAAGAGGATTAGGGTTATAATAAAAGCATAAAACCATCTCGAGATTAAAGTCATCATAATGTGAGATTTCACTCGTTAAATTTTTAAAAAAAAAGTTGAAAAAATGTTGGAGAATAAACTTTAAATTTCGAGAAAAAAGTAGAAATAAAATGTTGAGAATAAAGTTTTTATGTTTCGAGAAAAAACGTTACATTTCAAGAAAAAAGTAAAAAAAAAAAAATTGAGAATAAACTTTGAGAAAGTCGTGTTTCAAGAAAAATCGTTAAATTTCAAGGAAAATAAATGTTTATTCTCAACATTTTATTTAAACTTTTTCTCAAAATTTAACAAGTTTTCTCTCAAAACACGACTTTATTCTCAAATTTAATGAGTTTTCTCGACATTTTATTTTGAGTTTAATCTGGCATTATATTGACTTTAATCTTAAGATGTTTTTTTTATTTATTTATTATTGTTTGGCCCTAATCCTCTTCCGTAGTGCTGCTTCATATTTCTGTGGAATACATTTTATTTCCCAGGATTCTTTGATGAATGTCGTTACTGTCACTTTTGATCAATTTAGTGCGTCTTTGATGAAAGTATTAATTTCTTTAAAAAAAAACAGAACATTTACTAATATGAATAATGAATAAACGCGTCGTGTCACCTGTGAGCGTGAGGTTGCTGTGGGCGGAGCCGAGGCTGTTGTTGGCGTTCACAGAGATGTTTCCTGATAGGCTGCTCAGAGTGACCTGTAGGCTGTGATTGGCCAGCCACGGGAAGCTCCGTGAGTCCAGGATGAGGAAGTCGGAGCTGTTGGCCAGCAGCTGACCGGACCGATCCACCCAGGTGATGGTGGCGGGGGGGTTGGACCGAACCAAAGCGAAGAGGATCAGGGAGAGGCCGGGGTCAGAGGTCTCGCTGTAGTGGGCGTCCACACGCAGGATCTCCGGCTGGACTGAGACACCAGGAAACAAACACACGTGTGGGAAGTTAGTTCAAGCTTTTAAAGCTGCACTATGGAACTTTGGCCTCTCTATCGCCATCTGTGGTTGAAACATAAAATTTCTGACCAAAAATATCTGACCAACAGAGCAAAATTTAAATTCATATCATTATTATTAATAATAATAATATTATACTTTATATTAATATATAACATTATTATTATTGTTATTATTTAATTTTAGGTTTGATATCCAACCCGACAGATCAAAATTAACATTAATATGTTATGTATATGTTAATATTACAAATAAATTTACATTTAAATATTATTATTAATATTATCATTTATACTAATATGAGACATTATTTTTATTAATTTTACATCAGATATCTGACCCGACAGATTCAAATGTAAATTATTATTATGAATCAATTTTAATGTATATTCTATAACATTATTATTATGGTTAATATTTGAAGAGTTGTTTATGTACCTGCTCTGTAATGTAATTTCATTAATTGCTTTATCACAGGAGCGTGTCTCAGACTCACACTGGACGTTGAGCGTGACGGTGGCGTTGTAACTCTCTCCTCCCGCAGGGTTTCGCGCCGCACACACCAGCTCTCGGTCCCAGCGCTTGGGTTTGAGTGTGAACGTGCTGTTGCGCTCGGATCCGTATTTAAGCACTCCGGAATCCCCTGGTGATGTCATAACCAGACGCCCCGCCCCCCGGCTGCCCGTCACCTCGCTCTGCCTCTCCCCGTTCAGGTACCAGGTCAGCAGGGGCGGGGCTTGAGGATTCCAGCCCTCTGATTGGCAGCTGAACAGGTGAGTGATGTTCTCCTGTATGGTGACTGACGAGGTCTGCTGTCCGTCAATTTTGGGGGCGGGGTCAAATGCTGCTGGCAGAGAGAAAAATAAAGTCAAGAGCAAAACTGAAACAAAAACATAATTTAAACAAGAACGTCTTACCTGTGCTGGCCCAGATCATGGTGTGGAAGAATAAAGCAGAGAGACGTGTCCTCATAGTCACCTACACACACACACACACACACACACACACGAGAAACAACCAGGAGAGTCTCAACCAGCTACACAAAACTACAATCACACATAATTACAAACTAGAATTGTCCAGCTGCACACATGAACTGCTGAAGTGTGTGTCGTTCAGACCGATTTGAGTGTGTGATTGAATCTGTCCAGAGTGATGTTGACATGCAGAGTCTGCATCTCTCAGCTGAAGGAGACACACACACACACACACACACACACACACACTGATACTGTACAAATGATGCACATGACAATAATCTTGCACACACACACACACACACACTCTCTCTCTCTCTCGGAGTGTTTTACCTCTGTGCACAGAGACGCTGCTGATTCCAGCCGGCTGAGGATCCATTCAGAATGCAAACACACACACACACACACACACACACACACACTCACACAGGAGCGTCACACACACTGACGCAGCACGTATGGGGGGGGGGCTGTGATTCATTACTGATATAAAACACTGAGAGCAGGAGGCAGCAGACGAGTGTTCACTGACTGTGTGTGTGTGTGTGTGTGTGTGTGTGTTTATTGAACCTCCTCTATCCAAACGCAGGATAAACCTCGTCAGATCTGAGCTCGACTAGTCAGGTCTGCTCAGCCTCTGCAGTGCAGGTTCACATTCAGACACGAGCAGCTGCACACAGAACTCATGATGATGAAGAACAGCATCCAGACAGCATTTCCTCATCTGTAAGTCCAAACCGACATACAGATGAGGGATACAGCAGCCGATTCTTCTTAAACAGGCAATAAACACAAGAACTGATAGAAGTTTCAATAGAACAAGCTAGAACAGGGAGGGATTGAGAAACAGTGAAAGCAGAGAAGGAGAACAGAGTAAGTGCTTGCAGAAGAGATGACTTTTCGGCTGTTTCTTGAATATTTCAGGGATTCTGTTCGGATAGGTTTGGGAAGATCATTCCACCAGTGAGGAACAGTGAATGAGAAGGTTCTGGAAAGTGATTTTGTGCCTCTCTGTTGAAGAGGTTTGATTGCATATGCTGGAAGTCCAGCCAGAAGAGCATTGCAATAGTCCAGTCTAGAAATAACAAGGGCCTGGATGAGAAGTTGTGCAGCATGCTCCGTTAGGAAGGGCCCGATCTTCCTGATGTTGTGCAGTGCAAACCTGCATGATCATGCCATCCTTGCAATGTGGTCCTTGAAAGTCAGCTGTTCATCAAAGATTACCCTCGAACTGAGCTGGATGGTAAAGTTGTGCCTGGGAAGACAAGAAGCTCCGTCTTCACTAGGCTGAGCTGTAGGTGATGTTCTTCCATCCATTGCGAAATTTCCGCCAGGCGGTCTGCAGCTACTGTGGGATCGTCTGTTTGAAATAAAAAGTAGAGATGAGTGTCATCAGCATAGCAATGGTAGGAGAAACCATGTGCCTGTATAATAGGTCCCAGTGATGTAGTGTTTATGGAGAAGAGGAGAGGTCCAAGTACTGAACCCTGGGGTACCCCGGGGACCAGATGATGTGTTTCGGAGCTGTGAGGTAAGATTCAAACCAGCAAAGTGTTGTTCCAGCCATGGATCTGATGGTTAACAGCGTCGAAGGTGGCAGGTAATCTAGCAGAATGAGAACTGAAGATTTGGGATCAACTTTCGAAATCCGTAGGGCTTCAGCGACTGACAGAAAGGTAGTCTCGGTTGAGTGGCTGCTTTTAAACCTGATTGATTATCGTCCAGCTGGTTGTTCTGTGAAAGGATGACACCTAGTTCGCTATGAATAGGAGGAGAGAGACAGGTCTTTAACTTTCTACAAGGTTTCGTCTGGATGAAACTGGTCGTCGGTCCATTGTTCGTATTTTTTAAACTCCATTGTTGATTCGAATAGCAAACAACTCTTCTTGCACGCACCACAGACTTTTAAAAATGGTGGTTGAAATAAAATGCTGCATGAACTCAACCAATCAGCATGTTCAGCACCCAAGTCCCACCCCCAAAAGTTCCTGATCTTTGAAAAGGAAATACCTCACGAGCAGGGACTTTCTGGGGAGGAATTTTTACCTAAAACTTCATTTAGACCCTGGTTCCTGCGGTCGAAAGACACCAAATACCACCCCAAAGTCCCTAGTTCCTGAGGAAAGTTCCTGCGGTGGAAACACGGCTATTGAGAGACAACAGGAAAGTAGCAGAAAAGTAAAAAGACACACAAGTGTCCTTGCTCGGTGGACTCACACAGGTAGAGTCTCACCAAACACCGATCGCATCAGTCGTGACCGATTCAATAAAAACTGCATCAAAACAAGCAGTTTTATCTCCTAAACTTCAGAATGAGTCCTCAGATGAAGGTTGATAACTGTAACATAACTTCTTCCTGGCATTTATTCATCAGCAGATGCTTCTGAAACATATGCAGGTATATCAGTGCTAACATTGACTTGTTCCTGTAGTGCTTTATACAATACAGATCGTTTCAAAGCAGCTTCACAGTAATAAACAGGAAAATAACAGTTAATGTTGTAAGAGTCATCAATTATGAAACAAATTCAAAAGCAGCTCTACAGAAGACAATAGTGTCATTATTCAGCTCAATTCAGTTCAATAACAGAGTCAATGTTCATCAGTTATTAATGACTTCAAAAGCAGCTTGACACAAGTCAGACATCTGTTCATAACACAAGCACATGCTGTAAAAGGGCTACAGCTGGCATTAGTGTAAACGCTCTCTTTCAGGTCCTGTGCAGTCATATTGAAGCGGCAGGGAATTTAAGCATGGCGAAGGTGTTTGGTGGTTCGGCAGATGCAGTGTGATCTGGATCTTCAGCACCGTAGCATTACTGAACAAGCTCTCAAAGAACACAACACACACTTCTGTCATATTCATTTCTTTATTTATATATATTTATTATTTCTCTCAGTTTGGAATTCTTTTTTTAACCATTGCTGTTGCACTTTAGTATTTTTTTTCCAAAAACATAAAGCCAAAACAAAACAAAAAAAAAAACAAAAAAAAAAGAGAGAAAAGAGAATGACAGATCTAGAAAGGAAAAGAGGGCGGAGCATAACATGATGGACAGACGGAGGATGAGGAGGATCATGGTTCTCTTCATCACCATCGACACAAATTCGCACACAGACGGGAGACGGTCTGATAAACACACGCCCGTCTCACATCAGATGATCATGTGACCGTTATTGGTTTGGTCAGACTGAAGACGAAACGGCAGCAGAAATCGTCCAATCTCAGCCACATTTCTACAGAAGCTTGTTTCCGCCACAGAATTTTTACTATAAAAGGCTAATTATATCATAATTTGGACTGTATAACTTTCCGAGTTTATATCTCATGGTTCTAAGAAAAAAAATCAAAATTGCGAGAAAAAAACAGTGATAAAAAAAAATCAGAAATGCGAGTTTACATACCATGATTCTGACA
>NC_067234.1:34762462-34859962 GCF_019924925.1 Ctenopharyngodon idella
ATATAATCACCCACTTTAAATGAATAGTTTTATATTTCTGCATTGTTTTTAATTCGATTATGTTGCTCGCAATGCTTCATGGGATTGTAGTTCTTTCCTTCATTAAAGTTCACAGTCTTGTATCTTTGTCTTTTTTATTTTCAAATGCTTTTTTGCTTCAAATAAAACTTTGTAATGATGTGATTCTCCTCATAGCTGGTTGGTTCGGATCATGGCTTTAACCAAACATTTCTGAAATCCCAATGGGAAAATGAATGGGAAAAAAACAATGCAGCTGTGCATAACTGATGAACTCATTGTTTGTGTGGTCTATTAAATTCTAACGAAAGACAATGAAGACAAACATGATATTTCTTCAGAATAACGTCACTGATGAATCTGTACAACATCGAGTCAATGATGATTTCATGTTGACTTTACAATACATAAAACTGGTATCAAAACTGAACCCACTGCATCAGTCAATGTAGGAGATGTGGTTCATCTAAGAACAGCACTATTAATACGCATGTGACTAATCAACATCCCGTCTCACATCCACTGGAGGGCCAATAAATCCAGTGAACATGACACAGGAAACACATCTACTGCTAGCACTGACTCCACCAGCACGTCTCAAAGTACCTCAAACGGCCGGCCGTCAGTCGTCCCTCGACTGATATACTGTCATCTGGGAGCGTCTCAATATTTACAAAAATCATTTCCACAACAGCAATAAAACTCCAACAGATTCATTAAAATAATCTCAAAGTACTAAACATGCTGAACAAACACTGATGCAAAAACAAAAGAACATAAGAACATTAAATCCATTTTTTAACAATCAAAAAGAAAAGGACAAATAAATGAAATGAACACACAGATGACAGCGCGTGTTTCCGTGGCGCTCGCATCACCTGTGAGTTTCCGCGTTATCGGCGCTCAACTGCTTCCCCAGAACTCTGTGACACGGCGTCGCGAGGAAGGCCTGCCGCTGGGCTCCGCCCCCGAGCTCCACCTCCTGCACCTGAATGGTCACTTGCTGCTGCTGCTGCTGCGCTAATGCGCGGGCGGAGCCTGGCGGCGGAGGCTGCTGATTGGGCAGCGCCATGCGGGGGAGGCTGGTGGGGGGAGGGCTGGCGCTGGGAGACTGGTAGAGGGCGGAGCCATGCTGAAACTGAACCGCAGACGGCCCGCCTGTGGGAGGAGTTTAACACGTCAGTGTCACTATATAAATCACACAACACCGGCTGCTGATGAGACACTGACCGTGCGCTTGCATCATCCCCTGACTCCCCGGAGGGGGACTCTGATTGGCTGGCCTGAAAAGATGGTTGTTAGGATGCGTAGGTGGAGGACTGGAGGGCTGAATACGCAACCTGAGAGAGAGAGAGAGAATGACAACAATGAAGATCTGACCGTCTGTGAGTGTGTGTGTGTGAGAGAGAGAGAGAGAGAGAGAGCGTGTGTGTGTGGGAGAGAGTGTGTGTGTGTGTGTGTGTGTGTGTGTGTGTGAGTGAGTGAGTGAGAGAGAGAGAGAGAGAGAGAGAGAGAGAGAGAGAGAGAGAGAGAGAGAGAGAGAGAGAGAGAGAGAGAGAGTGTGTGTGTGTGTGTGTGTGTGTGTGTGTGTGAGTGTGAGAGAGAGAGAGAGAGAGAGAGAGAGAGAGAGAGAGAGAGAGAGAGTGTGAGTGTGTGTGTGTGTGTGTGTGTGTGTGAGTGTGTGTGTGAGTGTGAGTGTGAGTGTGTGTGTGTGTGTGTGTGTGTGTGTGTTCACCTCTGTAGCTGGTATGTAAGGTGACTGCTGGGCTGGTTTTCTCCATGTCCCAAAGACAGGGCCTGCAAACAGGAAGTCAACACGATTACATCGCTTTATAGTTACAGTCTGGAACATGTTTGTGTGTGTTTAGCTGCACTTTACATCAGTGATTCTTAACTTTTTTGACTGTCCACAACAATATTCATAATATGTGTTTTTCCTCTGGTTCATAACCCTAACTACCTCTACCATATCTGTCTATGGCAGAAACACAAGAGTAGTGTGTGCTTCTGAACTCAGAGCTACTGCAGGAAGTGTGTGTCAGACCTGTATTTGCTGGTGTAGGATCTGCTGTTCTTGCTGGTAGAGGATGTGCTGTTGCTGCGTATGCTCCATCAGCCGCTCGTCCTGCGAAGCCGCGTACATCTTCTGAAGCTGCTCACACTCCTGCACACACACACACACGTGAGCCACCGACGCTGCAGGTGTTGAGCACACACGTGTGTTTGCGCTCCGTACCTGTTTGAGCTGTCGGATGAGGCTGTTGTTCTCCAGCTGGGTCTTGAACGCTTGTATGGTGGCGGCTCCATCAGAGAAACGTCTGACCGGAGAGAAACGCTCCATCGGCAGGTGAAGGGTGTTACAGTCTTTATACGACGACCTGAAACACACACAGCGAACGCTTTACGTTTATAAGACGCGTGTGCTTGTGCGGCGGTAACGGCTCCAGTACAGAAGCTTGAATCACACATCAAAACACCATTACGATCTGAATGTGCTGCTTCAGCTCCAGTTAAAGCATGTGTTCTACAGTAACGTGATGTTGAGCGCTGCGATTTAATGTCATTTCTCCACAAATTATCATCATCATCTCAGTGATTCTGAACTCACACAGAGGAACAGAAGAAGATATCACTGTTCAGATGGAACGTTACGCAATGAACATCAACACAACATTCACAAATGAGCCACTAAGAAGGAAACACATCAGCATGTGACGCGACGGCAGCGGCACAATCACTTTTAGGTGTTTCATAACAACTTTACAGGGTGAAAATGCTTTTTAGAATAGCATACCAATGTTTCCATTCCTGCACTACATAGCATGCATACTTTGCACAATATGTACTGTATCCCACAATGCATCTTGCAGTGTGATGAATGAAGCAGAGCTCCTTCTAGACTTGTGTCTATACTGCAGTCACTGGTATGCTAGTATTCCACTGACATTTCAAACACAGAGATCAAAGGTCAAACCTAAACTCATGAGGTCAGAGGTCACTGTGCGCCCAATCAGCTGATCACTGCAGAACAGAGCTGACGTGTGAATGAAACACTTCTTCATCCTGATGGTGCAGTGGACTGACGCTTCTGTGTGTGTCCAGCAGGAGGTGCTGTGAACTCACTACACTTCCTCAGTAGACAGGAAGTCAGCAGGATCTGCTTTGATGTCATTTCTCTCAGGGTTTCTGAGCTCAGAGCAGCTTTTTCCAATTACAACTGTAGTTTAACATCTATATTTACATTTTTACATTTACTGTGAAATATAGTAAAATTAAGGAAAAAATATTAACCTCGCAAAGTTTAAAGATAAATGGAGTTTTTCTCTCCCAGAAGAAAGTGATTCTGAACTGAAACGAGTCGTCAGTAATTCAATCTCACTTCATGCTAAACCTATATAGGTTTGTACCCAATTTGTATAATGCCAGCCCATTGGCTGCCGGTGAACAGCGTCTCCTTTGGCCCGCCCTGCGTCTTATGCGAATGAGTCCCAGGACTTTAATATGAATAAGATATTATCACTAACATGCAGACAAAAATGGTAAATATTTTTAGGAATAACAACAGCACTACAGTACAATATATGCGCTCCTCCATCATTTTGACTTTGCATTGCGGATCTATTTCAAAAAAGTAAAAAAAAACAGCTTTTCAACACAGTCTACGTTTGAATTCGACCGATTCGACTGGCTCTGGAATTTCAGAATGATCATAGCATCATTTCAGATGCGATGAGTCCGAACATTATTCCAGTTATGAATTAATTATTCTGTTACAGACTTTTTTAATGCACATTTTAATCCTAATAAATTTACTATAAGTTTCTTCTCTAAATATTTTTCCATCACGTTTTATGTGCATTTTATTTTGTTGAATAAAATTATCCACCCCAGTGAGTGTACGAGTTACATATTCACATCTTGTGTAGTATATTAAAATGTGCAAACGTAGTCGTTTTTTCAGAAAACCAATACGACTCATTTAAAATTCTGTACCACTTACATTACTGCATGCATAAGTTTCAGAAACCCACTTTAAAAATGACAGAAAAGCGAATACCGGTCAAATACAATAGATCATCGCTAAGACATGGCATTGACCATTTTATGGTCCATTTATTCAGATTCTTAATGATTTTCAGAACATTTAACATACAGTATCTCACAGAATCGAGTACACCCCTCACATTTTTGTAAATATTTTATTATATCTTTTCATGTGACAACACTGAAGAAATGACCCTTTGCTACAATGTAAAGTAGTGAGTGTACAGCTTGTATAACAGTGTAAATTTGCTGTCCCCTCAAAATAACTCAACACACAGCCATTAATGTCTAAACCACTGGCCACAAAAGTGAGTACACCCCTAAGTGAAAATGTCCAAATTGAGCCCAATTAGCCATTTTCTCTCCCCGGTGTCATGTGACTCGTTAGTGTTACAAGGTCTCAGGTGTGAATGGGGAGCAGGTGTGTTAAATTTGGTGTTATCGCTCTCACTCTCTCATACTGGTCACTGGAAGTTCAACATGGCACTTCATGGCAAAGAACTCTCTGAGGATCTGAAGAAAAGAGTTGCTGCTCTACATAAAGATGGCGTAGGCTATAAGAAGATTGCCAAGACCCTGAAACTGAGCTGCAGCACGGTGGCCAAGACCATACAGCGGTTTAACAGGACAGGTTCCACTCAGAACAGGCCTCGCCATGGTGGACCAAAGAAGTTGAGTGCACGTGCTCAGCGTCATATCCAGAGGTTGTGTTTGGGAAATAGACGTATGAGTGCTGCCAGCATTGCTGCAGAGGTTGAAGGGGTGGGGGTCAGCCTGTCAGTGCTCAGACCATACGCCAAACACTGCATCAAACTGGTCTGCATGGCTGTTGTCCCAGAAGGAAGCCTCTTCTAAAGATGATGCACAAGAAAGCCTGCAAACAGTTTGCTGAAGACAAGCAGACTAAGGACATGGATTACTGGAACCATGTCCTGTGGTCTGATGAGACCAAGATAAACTTATTTGGTTCAGATGGTGTCAAGCGTGTGTGGCGGCAACCAGGTGAGGAGTACAAAGACAAGTGTGTCTTGCCTACAGTCAAGCATGGTGGTGGGAGTGTCATGGTCTGGGGCTGCATGAGTGCTGCCGGCACTGGGGAGCTACAGTTCATTGAGGGAACCATGAATGAGCAGAGCATGATCCCCTCCCTTCAGAGACTGGGCCGCAGGGCAGTATTACAACATGATAAAGACCCCAAACACACCTCCAAGACGACCACTGCTGGCTAAAGAAGCTGAGGGTACCTAAACCCTATTGAGCATCTGTGGAGCATCCTCAAACGGAAGGTGGAGGAGCGCAAGGTCTCTAACATCCACCAGCTCCGTGATGTCGTCATGGAGGAGTGGAAGAGGACTCCAGTGGCAACCTGTGAAGCTCTGGTGAACTCCATGCCCAAGAGGGTTAAGGCAGTGCTGGAAAATAATGGTGGCCACACAAAATATTGACACTTTGGGCCCAATTTGGACATTTTCACTTAGGGGTGTACTCACTTTTGTGGCCAGCGGTTTAGACATTAATGGCTGTGTGTTGAGTTATTTTGAGGGGACAGCAAATTTACACTGTTATACAAGCTGTACACTCACTACTTTACATTGTAGCAAAGGGTCATTTCTTCAGTGTTGTCACATGAAAAGATATAATAAAATATTTACAAAAATGTGAGGGGTGTACTCGATTCTGTGAGATACTGTATATAGGCTATAGCAAGTTATTAACAACATTATTTCTATTATACTTCATTTTTCTGAACATATGTACACGGGTTCTGTCTCGCACACAGATGCGCGTGCAAGCCTGCAGAAAGACGGGCTCGGCGTGTGCACTGCGCACTATCTAGTGGACTTTTGTTTTCAAGCACTCAATTCACTCCCGCATGGGCTGTTGTACAGTACACACACTGTCCGTGCCATCACAAAAATAGGGCTGCACGTGGACGGGGAGTGTGGACGTCCACGAACCCTCCTAATGACGAAAATTCCGCGATGCGGATGGTGTGCGGACGCCCGAAGTATAATTTAGGGTTAAGCCTGTAATAGCGGGCCCTCAATCCGCCCGGGCCCATATGCATGTGCATACCTTGCATGCCCAGACGCTACTCCACTGCTCAGATATGATAATGAGCATTTGGTTTCTGACCAATCACAACAGACTGGGCCGTCTGACCAATCAGAGCAGAGCAACTCTCAGAAAGGCGGGGTTTAGAGAGACCAAATCGTTGATTGAACTGTTTCAGACACAGAGAAAAGAGCTGATGCTGCAGTGGATATTAGGAGAAAATTAAAGTGTTTTTTGATCTTGAAAAAATGTAAACCTGTTGTAGAAGACTCTAAAACAACATTAGGAACATTTAAAATAGAATAAAAGGGCACTTTAAATTGATTCATGATATAGTAATATAATAAAAAGAATAAATGATAAAAATGAGCCCATTTGACACTGAAATCTGTGCTAATTTGCAGTGTCCAGTGTTTGAGACTGTCAGTTCAAATAACAACAGAAAACACTGATCAACTCCAGTGTATGTGTGTGAGGTGAATGTGTGTGTGTGAGTGTTAGTGTGTGCGTATAGTCAAGTATATGAGTGTGCGTGAGTATGAGTGTGTGTGTGTATGCATGTGTGGTGTGTGTGTGTGGGCCCTCACCGGCAGTGTTGTTCGGGGGTCCAGCCCCTCTGCCGGGCTCTCTGTGTGTCTGCCGAGAGCTCGCTGGTCATGTGACAGGGACCCGTGCCATGTGTTGTGTGCCGCTTGGAACTGTTCGCCAGATACCTGGACCACAGGAAGCAGCACGGATCAGCGCTCTGATTGGCTGCCTCCAGCCTCTGGAGGGCCACACATCCAATCGGCACACAGAATCAGAGCGGCTCCGCTCGGCCTTTTTGCCGGTCATTTTTGCAAAGCGATTAGACAAAAGCAAAGCCACAGAAGGGAAATTTGCCGTCGTTTGGCACAAGAGGTCAGAGGTCACTTTAGTAGCACTATAGAGTCGGTTTAGAAAGTGATGCTGATGGACAGACAGAAAGAAAGAGAGAGACTAGAGCTCGAAGCAGCACTGCAGTCTGTAGTCTGAAAGAGTCCCACGGCTCCCAGCGCAGAAGCTCACACACACACTCACTCACACACAAACTCACACACACTCACACACACACACACTCACACACACTCACTCACAAACACAAACACTCACACACTCACACACACGCACAAACTCACTCACGCACAAACGCACTCAAACTCACAAACTCACACACACTCACTCACTCACACACACACACACACAAACTCACACACACACACACACACACACACACACACACAAACACTCACACACTCACACACTCACAAACTCACAAACTCACACACTCACACACTCACACACTCTCTCAAACACTCACACACACGCACAAACTCACTCACGCACAAACTCACTCACGCACAAACTCACTCACGCACAAACGCATTCACAAACTCACACACTCACACTCTCTCAAACACTCACACCGCCACCAGAGCATGACACGCTCCTCAAACACCCGTGTCCGGCTGAACGGGAGTTTGTGTTGGAGTAGGATCAGGAAACACAAGCGTCTGCATGCAAACACACCGCCATACCTCTGAACGGCCTCCGGATCCGGTTCAGCGTCAGATCCCTCCTCATCCACCGGAGCCACGGCGGGAATCGGATGCTGAGAAACACACAGAGACACACGTCAGAGCTCAAACTCTGCTTCATCTGGTGTCTGATGAACAATGTCTGGTAACCTCACTGTACTGATGAGTGTTATTTATGATCATGACGCCACGGAATGTGATTCTAAAGTGCAGCTGTGAGAAGCATGAGGGATTGTGGGATCTCACCGGGCTGGTGACCAGCGGCGACTGACCGCGCGGCCTCTTCAACAGCTGCTGCGCATGAAGCTGAATGTTTGCTCCGCCGTCTGATGCTCGGCGGCCCAGAGGACCCATGCCGTTCAGCAGCTGAAGGGTTGGAGGCTGCAGCAGAGACTGCTCCTGCACACACACAGATGAACATGACATCAGCTGCTTTCAACATCACTGGAGTTACCCGAGAATGTGTGTGTGAGTGAGTGTGTGTGTGTGTGTTGTACCTTGTACTCTAGCTGCTGTGTTGGCTGCATGTTCTGGGTGGGCATCAGATGCATCTGCGCCATGGTGGGTACCAGTGGAGGGAAGGGCGGCTGAGGGGCCACACGCGGAAACCCAGGGGCCAGTTTCTGAAGATCCTCCTGAATCTCGGCCCTGAGAAACCCACACACATACAAAATCAGTAACGTTTAATTACGTTAGAAGGGTTTAGAGTGAATTGGTAGGGACTTTAGTAAGTTGGGAGGGATTTTGAGTTAACTGTGAGGGACTTCAATTAGATGGGAGGGGTTAAGAGTAAACTGGGAAGGATTTAAATTAGGTGGGAGTGGTTTAGAGTGAACTGGGAGGGAATTTAGTAAGGTAGGAGGGGTTTAGATTTAACTGGGAGGGACTTTAGTAATGTGGGAGGGGTTTAGATTGAACTGGGAGGGACTTTAGTAAAGTGGGAGGGGTTTCGATTAAACTGGGAGGGACTTTAGTAAGGTGGGAGGGGTTTAGATTTAACTGGGAGGGACTTTAGTAATGTGGGAGGGGTTTAGATTGAACTGGGAGGGACTAATTAGGTTAGAGGGATTTAGGGTGAAGTGGGAGGGAATTTAGTAAGGTGGGAGGGGTTTAGATTAAACTGGGAGGGACTTTAATTAGGTTAGAGGGGTTTAGAGTGAACTGGGAGGGAATTTAGTAAGGTGGGAGGGGTTTACATTAAACTGGGAGGGACTTTAATTAGGTTATGGGGTTCAGATAGAACTGGGAAGGACTTTGTTACGTGGGAGGGATTTTGAGTTAACTGGGAGGGACTTCAATTAGATGGGAGTGGTTTAGAGTAAACTGGGAAGGATTTAAGTTAGGTGGAAGGGGTTTGTATTGAACTGGGAGAGACCTTAGTAAAGTGGGAGAGGATTTGAGTTAACTGTGAGAGACTTTAATTAGGTTAGAGGGATTTAGAGTGAACTGGGAGGGACTTTGTTAGGTGGGAGTGGTTTTGAGTGAAGTAGGAGGGACTTTAGTAAGGTGGGAGGGTTTTTGAGTTAACTGCGAGGGACTTCAAATAGATTGGAGGGGTTTAGAGTAAACTGGGAAGTGCTTAAGTTAGGTGGAAGGAGCTTGTTAGGCCATAACTCCAGCTGGAGGTACATACAGCAAATATAGACAGGAAAAACAGAAGCATTGTCTGAGATGTGCGGTACCTGGGGTCGGGTACGCCTACAGTGTGGCGTCTCATGGACAGGTATCGGGCCATCGCCTCTGGACTGGGCTCTTCTCCCTCATCACTGTCTAGAGCCATCGGACCGTCCGTCTGAAACACACACACGGGTCATGACACACTGCAGAGTAGATGATCCATTCTGACACTCATCAACTGTAAATCAGTCCACACTGCTATATTCTGACCGAATGTGAGAGCAGAGGAATGAAAGCAGTGTCCCGCTCACCTCAACGATCTGATTCTCGGGGTTTATGAGCTGGACCTGCGGTACCGTCATACTGACGGCATTACTCTGATCCTGAGGGACAGACGCACAAACACAGATGAAGCAGATCAACCATCAATAGTCTGGGTGCTCTGACTGAAAACAATCCCTTTTGTAAGTGATTTCAGAGCAAATACAGAAAGATAACTATGGTTGAAAATAAGGTTGAAAAATCCTGAGATGAAATTTAACGAGATCACATAACTACAATCCCTCTCAACTCCAACAAAATCGCCCCACAATTCCCTTCCAAAGCCTTTAAAACCGTTAATTCTCCAGAAGCACAGGACGCTCTGCTTTCATACACTATGCAAATGAGGCACTCTGAAGCTCATGCATATTCCCCTCATCAGGCATCAAAGGTTGCTAACGGTAACGGCACACACCTGCAGCGGGTAGAGGGGGCGGGGCGTGGGCGGAGCCATGCACAGGTTCTTGTGCCGCTTCAGCTTGTCAGACAGCAGACTGTAGGTGGCGCTGTAGTGATCATACGCATCCGTGTGCAGAGACTGTGATCGACATGCAATCAAATTAATGTTTCAGAAGAGCTCATGTGAATGACAGAGACATGGCGCAAGTGTGTGTGCGTGTGTCACCTGTAAGGTCCGCTCACGGTCGAAGCCCATGTCTGACATGGCCATTAACACCTGCTCATTAATTAACTCTGTTTCTCTTTCCACCTTCACCTGCTCACATTCTGCTATCAGCTACAGACAGAGAAATGAACAAGATTTCTACACATCATAAGGCATGACATTTAGTTTAAGGCATAAAACAGCTCAACTGCAAACACAGTTTGACCACAGTGTGTGTGTGTGTGTGTGTGAGACTGACTCTGTCAAACTCCGGATCCGGGTCTCCTTGTCTCATCCACTTGTTCTTGCAGATCTGCTCCATTGAAAGCCGTCGACTGGGTTCCAGAATCAACATGTGTCTGATCAGATACTCACAGTCTGAAACACACACATACAGGTCTGTCAGCCATGTGTCATGGCTCGTGGGTGTGTGTGTGTGTGTGTGTGTGTGTGTGTGTGTATACCTGTGGACATGAAGAACGGGATCCGGAATTTCCCACTGAGGACACGAGCGCGGAGGTTCTGTAAAGTGCTTCCATCGAATGGTAATGCGCCACAGACCAGGACATACAACACCACACCCAAACTCTACAGAGAGAGAGAGAGGCTCATGTTTTATTACCAATAGTTTATGTGTTTGTGAGGTCAGAGACAGACGCTGGTTTTACCCATATGTCCACTTTCGGTCCATCGTACTCTTTTCCCTCGAAGAGTTCGGGCGCAGCGTACGGAGGACTGCCACACCACGTCTTCAGCAGCTGTCCTCGAGAAAACAGATTACTGAAGCCGAAATCTGAAGGACAGAGAGACGGACAAGTCAAACATACTCCATAAACACACACACAGACACACACTTACTCGCTCACACGAACAAACGCGCTCACCGACTCACTCACTAATTCACACACTCACTCACTCCCCAACTCACCGACTCACTCACCCAAGCACGCACTCACTCACGGATTCCCCGACTCACTCACTCACGGATTCCCCGACTCACTCACTCACGGATTCCCCGACTCACTCACTCACGGATTCCCCGACTCACTCACTCACGGATTCCCCGACTCACTCACGGATTCCCCGACTCACTCATCCACGCACTCATTCACTGATTTACACACTCACCGACTCGCGCGCTCACTCACCACCCACCGACTCACGATTCACCGACTCACTCACTGATTCACCCACCCACGCACTCATTCACTTCCCGACTCACCGACTCACGCACCCACTGACTCACCGACTTACTCATTACCTCACTGATTCACTCACCCATGCACGCACTCATTCACTGAGTCACACACTCACTCACTCACTCACCTGCGATCTTGATGTTCAGGTTGTGGTCCAGCAGCAGGTTTTCTGCTTTCAGGTCTCTGTGGACGATGTTCCTGCAGTGGCAGAAATAAACTGCCGCTACGATCTGCTTGAACTTCCGCCGAGCGTCTTTCTCCGCCATCCGTCCGTGAGCCACCAGATGATCTGAGAAACACCAAAGAGAAACTAACGTTTGTTTGGTCGTGAAGTGTGCATCATTGATTCTATCATTTTCCTGTTTATCACTGTGAAGCTGCTTTGAAACAATCTGTATTGTATAAAGCGCTGTAGAAATAAAGCTGGCTTGACAAACGAATGAATAAAAAAAAAATAAAAAAAAAAGAGGCATGAGACTACAACCATTCCAAAGCATTCACGAACTACAACATTTGAGTTCATGTACGTCATTTTCATGTCTGTTCAAATAGAGGAGTGAAAGTTCATGAACAGGACGGGATACAGAACAAATCAATGAATGAATCTGATCATTTTGTGATTCAAAGGATTCGAATCACAGCGAAGAATCAAACGATGGATTCACTCACCGAAGATCTCTCCTCCGCTGGCGTATTCAGTCACCAAATAGATCAATCGCTCCGTCTCCATCACCTGCCAAACATACACACACACACACACACACACACACACACAATGAGCACCAATCGCATTCAACCAAACACAAGCCAACATAAGACTTAACCAATCAGCTGCGAGCATGAAGAGGGAGGCGGGACCTGGTACAGACGAATGATGTGAGGGTGTCGCAGCATCTTCATGATCTGAACCTCCCGAAAGATCTTCTTCAGATTCTCATCGTCCAGCTGAGTCTTATCAACGATCTTTATCGCGACCTGAGAGACACAGATATGAGCATCGTTAGTGTTCATACTAACACAGTTCATTAGCATAAATACAGGCCGTTACGGTTGCCAAGCGGCATAATGATCAAAGAGCATCTATGAATGAATGACTGGTCCATAATTAATATAAAATTCAACTGATGTGCACATACACGGAATTAGTGTAGAAACAATTACAAAGAAACAGCAAGTAACGCAAGGAATTAGATTTACTGAAACAGTATTTTATAGTGTGTGTGTGTTTCAGATGTGTTTGATCAGATCTGATTGTGTTTTTTGTGTGAGACAGTAAATCAGACGGAGCAGTTCCAGTAACAGGTTGTGTGTATTTAAAGCATCGCTTCTATTAATATCACTGGATCCGCTCCAGCTACAGTGATGCAATCAGACTCCAGCTGACCCTGTGTGGACTCAACAACATCTGGACACACACACACACACACACACACACACTCACGCTGGTCACACACTTGGAGAACAGCAAGTTCTTGCTCATGCAAATGGGTCCAAAATGAGGAAACCAGCAGCAGCAACACAACACAAACATCACAGACACACACAGATGATCTAACATTGTGTGTGTGTGTGTGTGTGTGTGTGTCTGACAGTAATTGTAATTCAACAAACACAACCTTATTGTATAGTGTTACATACTGATCCTTGAACATCCTTGAACAGATCAATTTCTCACACCACATTGGACATTAACCAAAGAAGGGAACGAGTGATCAAAACAGTGGAAAACGGTGCATTAATTGGCACAGCAGAGCAGCTTGTGAGTGTTACACACACGCTCGATATGCAAAAACACTCATAAAACACTGAACTGACATACACACACACACACACACAGAAGCATGTGCATGGAAAGGAAGAGCAGCAACATGATTCAGCATGCAGCACACAGGGATTATTGCCATGGCAACAGTGTGTGTTGTGCTGAGTAAGCGACTGTATCCACACACACACACACACACACACACACACACACACAAGCGTCTCTGACATCAGTCTGCGCTAGAGATGACGTGACGTCAGACTGAGGCTGCTGAAGCGATCCGGACGCCACACACTCAACTAGGGATGTCAACTTACATAAATTCCCATAATCGATGTTTGTTTACATCACTGATAAATTAATCAATTAATCATTAACCTTAGCCTCTTAAATAAAGAAAATGTGATTGTAAAATCATCGTACAATAACAGACTTGTGTCATATCGTTGAAAGGTCTAAACTAGCAACTATAACTCAAACTATACCAAGTATTTGTATAAAAAGGAGCCGCTGCTGCTCATGTAAACAGCATACAGATGAGGCTTTTGTGCCATGTGTTTGTTTGTAACTTCTCAAAACATTAGTAAACCATAGTAGATGACATATCTGTAGAGCAGGTGGTCTCGGACGAGCCCAAACTCAGCACAAGTAGATCACAAAGTAACATTGACATGCTGCTTCGCTAAAGCAATGGGACTCCCAGGATCTGATCGTGTCGCGATCATTGATGTTTTCCAACATCATTTGAAAGTTCAACCAATGGAAACAGGATCTTGGGTATAGTGGGAAGGGGTGATGTGTAGAGACCAATCAGACACTGTTTTACAGCTGAAGCGCGCTTGGATTGGATCAGTCGCTCAGATTGACAGCTCTTGATTTCCCGTACGCCACAGAATAGGAGCTGAAACAGCGCTGAAGATCATCACTCATCCACCAGGATATTATTACTTCTATGTACTTTTATTGTGGCTTTTACACAAGTTGTTCTTACGTTCAGTAAAATCACTTGTTTGGAGGGCTTTTTGGACGCTCGATTAATTACGTTTAGAAATTAAACGTCACGTGATCTTTCCAACGTGATTACGTAATGCGTGGAGCATCACAGAACAGTGCAAGACGAGCATTTGTCGTTAAAAAGTATATAATTTTTATTTTTTTTTTAGAAAATGTCCGATGGTTTCTCTAGATAAGACTCTTATTCCTCGTCTGGGATCATGTAGAGCTCTTTGAAGCTGCACTGAAACTGACATTTGGACCTTCAACCCGTTGAACCCCAGTGAAGTCCACTATATGGAGAAAAATCCTGGAATGTTTTCCTCAAAAACCTTCATTTCTTTTCTCTTGGATGACATGGGGGAGAGTAAATTATCAGGACATTTTCATTCAGAAGTGAACTAATCCTTTAATGTAAGAATATATTAGACTATTAGAAAACTGGAGTAATGATGCTGAAAATTCAGCTTTGATCACATGAATAAATTACATTTTACTATATATTCACACAGAAAACAGCTGTTTTACATTTTAATAATATTTCACAATTTTTACTGTATTTTTGATCAAATAAATGTCTTGGTGAGCAGAAGAGACTCTTTCAAAAACATTAAAACATCTCACCGACACCAAACATTTGACCGTCAGTGTTTTTACTGTGAATAACAGATCCTGTGTGAAAGTGATGAGAACAATCAGCATCAGGAATCATGAGAATCACACAAACACAAATGTCTGGATGCATTACAGTAATGAGAATGAGATTTGTTTTGCATTACGCTAATGAAATATTGGAGGAATATTGTCATGAGAGTAATTGAATATAATTTCATGTTTTTCCCTTTCTTTTGCTCTGAAATATGAGCTGCTCATGTTCACAATCATAAAAAGTGCTGGACTGACCAGTGAGATTCATCAGTACAAAAATCATGACGAAAGAACTGAGCATCATCCACACAAACAGCTGAGAAAACATGACATCACACTCGAACACAACACCTGCTATCTGACATCACACACAGACAGAGACAGAGAGACAGGCATTCAGATGAGAGCAAGTCTTAGCTTGTTAATTGGCTTATGAAGCTGAACATGTCACTGCTGAACACACACAAACACTGGAGGAGACGCCGACTCTCAGAACAACGTCTGGCGCTTATCTGAAGACACGAGCATGAGTGCAAAACCACCATCCAGGTCCCTTCTGGTCTGTGTGACATCTAGAGCAGTCGATCTGAGATCTGCAGAGCTGGACGCTGACACAAGTTCAACATTTACAAGATTTCAGTTCATTCAGATTTATCAGTTACAGTACATGTTAATGTTTCTGAAAGTAAAAGATCTCTCTGAACTGAAGCTGTGATTACACAGGAACCCTGTACATTACTGTGATTATACAGGTCAGTTTTAATACGTCAACTTTTCAACGATATAATTATGTTTCTACTCCAATTTGTTTTAACAAAATTTAAATTGTGGCTGTAATAATGACAGATTTATTCAAACTTGCATTAAATATTGAAGAACAGGTAAAGTACAAATATAATGAATATGTAATATAGAGCACATATTTATCAAAATGCTCCTCTCTAGAGGTGTTCTTCTAGCTGACTATGGCTTTTCTGAGGTAAATGTCATTTGACATTGTTCTCAAGCTGTTTTATTGACGTCTTTCTGTGGTTGAAACACTGATTGATCGATAACATGAGACATGATTCATTTCAGTAAGTTGTTCTGCATCTTCTGATGTTTTTTCATGCTATAACTAGTAGTAAAGAGAAAGAGATGATCGCTTCACGAGACACAAAAACACATTTATTGACTGAATTTAGTGATGAAACTGACAGGATTTGAAAGCTGAGACTCTGTTTCTTATCAGAAGAATACAAATCAGTCTGATCGAGCTCGAAAGATCTTTCTATTTTGTGCGCAATATGCATCGAGATCAACACGAGATCTTCACGTATTCCTGCTTTAGTGACGAGCAGACGACAAACATCTCATCACAAAAATCATTCACTTTAACTACATGAAATAGTGTCAATAAAGGGTTAACGCAGGACAGCATCAGTCCAAATAACAACAAGATTACAATCGATTTTATACAGCGCTATATTCAGATCGACTCCTGTCAGTCAATTTATAGTGGTGTTTTTGCAGATATCATTCATAAACAGCAATAAAGTCATTATGAAATACAGATCTCGGCTTGTGTTGGATGTGCAGCGACACTAACCTTTAATAGTTTGAGGTCAGTCAGGTTTTTAAAAATTTTATTCATTAAGGACACATTAAATAGGCCAAAAGTGACAGTAAAGACATTTATAATATCAAATAAATGCTGTTCTTTTGAACTTTATATTTACTTCATCAAAGAATCCTGAAAAATAAAATGGTTTCCACAAAAATGTGACTGTTTTCAACACTGATAATAATCATAAATGTTTCTTGAGCATCAGATCATCATATCAGAATGATTTCTGAAGGATCATGTGACACTGAAGACTGGAGTAATGATGCTGAAAATTCAGCTTTGATCACAGGAATAAATTACACTTTACTATATATTCACATAGAAAACAGCTGATTTACATTGGAATAATATTTCAGATTTTTACTGTATTTTTGATCAAATAAAAGCAGGTTTGGTGAGCAGAAGAGACTAAAACTCTTATTGACCTCAAACTTTTGAATGATAGCAGCTGATCCAGACACAGTTAATACTTTGATATTAATTTTATGAACTGGAATGAATAATCACAATATTTTGCTCTGCTTCAACACTAATGAAGTCTAAAATCAACTCAAAACACAATGGTACATTTTTTCATTCATCTCATAATTGTACAGGAAACACTTTAATTTGTTAGCATTAGTGAACTATGTTATTGTGTCCAAATATTTCAATTATAATGTTTTCAGAAAAGCTTGTGCGTTGCAGAAACCGTGCGAATCTGCATTCACAGCTGAAGTGAACTAGGAAACGGTTCTCAAACACATCATGACGGCGTTCACCCTGCTGACAATGAATCGCACTCTGAACCGAGAGCAAAGTCACGTGTGACACGTATGAGCGTGGTCATATCTCACAGACAGAGAGGTTTAATCACACCGACTATAAAAACATCTGTCCGTGACTTACTAAACACAGTAAATCATGGTTCTGTTCAGGTGTATGAGAGAACATCCAGTGCACACGTTTGATCCCAACCATCACACGCAGAACACACAGTTATCAGCCGACAGAAACAACAAATATCAGCAGACAGAGTTCAGCAGAAGCGTTTATCCTCAGATAAAACAAATATAGCAGACGGCTGATCGTGTACGCGTCACAGTCTGTGTTTCTGTGTTTGTGTTTCTGATGACGTACGGTCACTCCGTCAGTGGAGCATTACAGCAGTTAAGATGGGTTAAAACTGAGGGAATCCTCGCGCTGACCTGCGGTGATCCCGGGAAAACCAGGACACACACACACACACACAAGTGAAGCACACGGCTGCCCACATGACACCTACACTGTACAAACACACACAGATGAACAAAGATCAACACTAAACACACAAACCTGCGTGACGATGCCTGAACTCACGCACATCGAACACATCATCAATAATCACGCTTCAGAAGCACAGAGTCGTCAGAACACACACATGACCCGTCTGATCATTACATCACTGTCTCTCCCTCTCTATTAGGGCTGCACGATTAATCGCAATTAACATGAAATCACGCTCAAACCGTTTGGCTTAGTGCGATTATGAAATCTCAAAGTCTTCGATTATTTTAACGCGCAGCTTCTCAGTGAAGCGCGTCTCTGTGATCAGCAGTAAACGATGCTTTATAACATCTTTCCAAACATGAGAAGCGTTTATGAAACATTTAATAACATGTTTTACTCCAAACTCACTTCATAAGGTCAGTCGAGTGTTTAAAAAACATCCTTCTGTGAGATGATGATCTTCTCGCACTACATGTTATTTCACAGTATTCTACACAGTCATAAAGATTATGTCGATTAGCGTTGCATTATAAATATATTTTATCACGGAAATACCCGAGAAGGTATTCAGATAAACCATACATCGTCGCAGTCGTGTGTTTATTAGTCATGTTTAATCAAAGTGTTTCATTCTTCTGTTTATTCAGCTACAGCGAGTGATAGTGTGATGTCCGTAGGGATCTCCGGGACTGACGTGCGTTACATCGGCGGGGAGTTTCTGTGTGAGAGCGCCCTCTGGCTTTCAGATGGAGCAGCATTTACTGCTGATCACAGAGCCGCGCTTCACTGAGGAGCTGCGCATAAAAAATAATAAATAAATTCACAGCCTTTGCCAAATCACGTGTGCTTTAATTTCAAATAATCGTGCAGCCCTACTGTCTATCCTTCTCTCTAACTGTCTATCCCTCTATCTGCCCGTATATCCCTCTTTCTATCCTTCTCTCTTTCTGTCTATCCCTCTGTCTGTCTATTCCTCTATCCACTCGTATATCCCTGTCTGTCTATCCCTCTATCTGTCTATCCCTCTATCTGTCTGTCTATCCCTCTTTCAGACTGTCTATCCCTCTATCTGCCCATATTTCCCTCTATCTGCCTGTACATCCCTCTATCTGTCTGTCTATCCCTCTGTCTGTCTGTCTATCCCTCTGTCTGTCTGTCTATCCCTCTGTCTGTCTGTCTATCCCTCTGTCTGTCTGTCTATCCCTCTATCTGTCTGTCTATCCCTCTATCTGTCTATCCCTCTATCTGTCTATCCCTCTATCTGTCTGTCTATCCCTCTTTCAGTCTGTCTATCCCTCTATCTGCCCATATTTCCCTCTATCTGCCTGTACATCCCTCTATCTGTCTGTCTATCCCTCTGTCTGTCTGTCTATCCCTGTCTGTCTGTCTATCCCTCTATCTGCCCATATTTCCCTCTATCTGCCTGTACATCCCTCTATCTGTCTGTCTATCCCTCTATCTGCCTGTACATCCCTCTATCTGTCTGTCTATCCCTCTGTCTGTCTGTCTATCCCTCTGTCTGTCTATCCCTCTTTCAGACTGTCTATCCCTCTGTCTGTCTATCCCTCTTTCAGACTGTCTATCCCTCTTTCTGCCCATATTTCCCTCTATCTGCCTGTACATCCCTCTATCTGTCTGTCTATCCCTCTATCTGCCTGTACATCCCTCTATCTGTCTGTCTATCCCTCTGTCTGTCTGTCTATCCCTCTGTCTGTCTGTCTGTCTATCCCTCTTTCAGACTATCTATCCCTCTATCTGCCCATATTTCCCTCTATCTGCCTGTACATCCCTCTATCTGTCTGTCTATCCCTCTATCTGCCCATATATCTCTATCTGCCTGTCTATCCCTTTATCTGTCTGTCTATCCCTCTTTCAGACTGTCTATCCCTCTATCTGCCCGTATATCCTTCTAAATTCATTTCAAAATGTGTTTTATTGGCATGACAACTGTTACAATGTATTGCCAAAGCATTTCTAATGTTCTCTCTGACTGTCTAACCCCCTTTCTTTATTTCTATCCCTCTCTCTGTCTGTCTATCCCTCTCTCCTCCCACAACAGCATCACTGCTGCAATAAGACAACATGGATTACTGTTAACCAACCCACATTTACACACACACAGACAGACATCTACACACTCTCATACACACACACAACAATTCACATACATACACACTCACACACACAATCATACAGTCCACATATACGCAATCTACACACATCAACATACACATATACAATCCATACGCAACACACACACATCTACACACGAACCCCACACAATTTTCACAGACGCGCGCACGCGCGCGCGAGAGACAGAGAGAGCGAGCGCAGGCCGCATCACTGTATATGTGTGTGTGTGTGTGTGTGTGTGGTCGGTGTCTCCGCTGGTCAGCGCGCGCGTGTCAGTGCGTGGATCTGCCCCGCGGGGCAACAAACAGGGTAAAAGTGTCTCCTACCTTTGCTTTGGTGATCATGTGCGTGGCGAGTTTGACCACAGCGAAATTGCCCTTCCCGATGGTCCGCTCCATCTCATAGTAGCCGACGCGCACGGGGGGCGGGCGGCCGACGCCCGCGGCAGCGGCTCGGTTCGCGTTCGGGTGGTGTATGGAGGCGGTGGGCTGCGCTCGCTCGCGGTTCGGGTGCGGAATCCCGGCGGCGGCGGCAGCCCCGCTCGACACGGCCGCCATCTTCTGCCCTCTCTGCGGGAACAACAAGCGAGGACGCGCAGCGCGCTCTCTGGACACGCCCCCGCCGTGCGTCAGGACGCGAGCGCCGCCCCTTTGCGCAGCGCCCTCTCATGGATGTCGCCGTGGCAACCGATAGCGTAACTATGACTTCATTGCCTGCGCGAGCGCATGTCTCGGTCGCCTTGGCGACTGGACGTGCGCGCGCTTGCGCGTGTGCGTTTATTATATTCCTCAGATCTCTCGCTGTCTGCTCGAATGCGCTGAGGAAACTATTGCCATGACAACAAGAAGTTCCCTGCATAACCCCCCTTCTTCCAACCGGAAACGCGCTCGGAGACAGGAATGTGGGAACCGTGAATGCGCAACTCCTCATGCACGAGCCTCAGAGCATGCGCATCTATCTATCTATCTATCTTATTAAATAAACAAGTCATTATTATGATTAACTTTGATCAATCTGATGCTTCATATGATTCATTTGTGTGAGTGTGTTTCAGTGTGTGTGTGTGTGTGTGTGTGAGTGTGTGAATTTGACTATTCACTGTTTTGTGTTGATATTGTTTTCATGAAGATGAAATGATGCACATATTCACCACAGATTCTCACACTGAATCAACAGAACTGAATCAAATGGACTCAGTAATGACTCTTCTGCGGAGCTGCTGAATTAGTCTCTGATGAAGTTTTGATTCTGTTATTCTCTTTATCACTGTGAAGCTGCTCTGAATGAAAAGCTGACTTGACTTGATATAGATGTAATGCAAAAGACATATAGAAATCACTACTGATGATGAACTGATGGTGAATTCCTGTAGTTTTGACGTGTTTCCTCTCTCGACCTGTATCCTTCTCTGGAGGAGAACCGCATAACATCCAGAGAGAGAGGAAATGACGTCACAAGCTGTAGCGCGCGCGCGCGCGCGCGCGCGTGTGTGTGTGTGTGTGTGTGTGTGTGTGTGTGTGTGTGTGTGTGTGTCGCCCTCAGGTGGTGATTCTGTGGCTCGGAGTACCGCAGCTCAGTTTCTTTGACGTCAGCGCTGAAGTCATCCAATCAGACGGAAGCATCTCAGAACGTGACATGCTTGACTTCCTGTATCTGACAGCAGCTGATATCAAACCTCTTCACGAGCTTCTGGAGGAAACCACAGCAGATCAGAGACAGCATGCTGCACATGCACATGTATTCATCTACAGTAATGCACATTATATATATATATATATATATATATATATATATATATCACATCACGTGTCATTCCGCGCTGCCATTGGCTGTTCAACTGTATAAACCCGCCCTCAGAGAATCATCCCGACAGCAGTTGAATAAACGTTAAATTATGTGTATTATGAACTCTGTGTATGATGTAGTTTGTGTAAATAATTGTTTTTATTATTATTATTATTGGTTTTAAAGAATTACAAATACAGTCGGGGGGCTACACTGAATAAACAAAAATAAGACATAAATAAAATAAAACAGTAACAAACTTAAAAGATAGAAAAAAAGTTAAATAGAAATATGAAAATGTTTAAAGATAGAAAAACATTGTTGTGAAAGTGTCACATGACGCGTGACATCACGGCGACGCGGCGTTTAGTCAGGATCAGAGCCGCTGGTCAGTATATCAACACAACAGCGCGAGAGCGAGCGGATCAGAACCGACACGGGCGGCCCGGATCGCATTTACCGCAATTTTACCTCAGACACTATAATACAGTGAACACTGTTATGTGTTTGTGTTAAAAACATCATCAGGAGCTCAGCGCGAGACACGGTCAGTCATTCACCCACCTATTTATCTACTGATTATTATTATTATTCTTATGCATATGCGCTGACTGTATATATTTTGTAGTACTGTGAATACACAGCCTTCCTTAATACACGGTTTTACTACAGTAAATGTACAGGCTTTGTTACAGAAATCAGTTAATTCGTTATAAACTGTCGGGCCCTTGCGTCACACTGTATTTGTTAACATGTTTACAGTAAGTAACGTTAAATACTCGTCAGCTTGTGTATTTGTGTTCAATCGCTTCAGTTTTAATGTGTTATTTGAGCTGTAAAGAGTCCGAATCGTGCTGCTGGTGTAGTGACGTCACTCCTGATCAATGTAAACAGCGTTAAGTATGTACAGATGAAGTAAAGTATGCAGGGACTATGGTAAATGTCAAACTGACTGTGTGTTTCCTGATTCTGGTTCTGATCTTGCTCCAGATCTCAGGCTGATGACGGATCCAGCATGCTGGAGTTCTGCTGCGTTTCGGGATGGCTGGTCCTGATGCTGGTGTGCTGGAGTCCGGCGGCGAGCGGCACCAATGTGGTCATCCAGAGAGACGCTCAGTTCGACATGACGTATGACGACACGGTCACCAGCGACAACCAGACCATCTACTCCTATAACCACACCGTCTCCAGAAACAAGGCAGGAGTCCATCAGAACCGACGGCCGGATCTCTGCAGATGGATTCGATCACAATAACCTCTTTCTCTCTCTTTCTCTCAGACGGAGGGCGTGCGGGTGTCGGTGGAGCTGCTTTCAGAGAGCGCTGTGAGTCCGGTTCTGTTTGTGGTCCGGCAGAAACAGGCCGTTCTGTCGTTTCAGGTTCCCCTCATCCTCAGAGGCCTGTGAGTACAGCCGTTGCAACGCATCCCATAATACAAACGCAGTGATGTACGGAAGCGTACATACACCGATCAGGAATAACATTATGAACACTGACAGGTGAAGTGAATAACACTGATCATCTCTTCATCACGGCACCTGTTAGCGGGTGGATATATTAGGCAGCAAGTGAACATTTTGTCCTCAAAGTTCATGTATTAGAAGAAGGAAAAATGGGCAAGCGTAAGGATTTGAGCGAGTTTGACAAGGACCAAATTGTGATGGCTAGACGACTGGATCAGAGCATCTCCACAACTGCAGCTCTTGTGGGGTGTTCCCGGTCTGCAGTGGTCAGTATCTATCAAAAGTGCTCCAAGAAAGGAACAGTGGTGAACCGGCGACAGGGTCATGGGCGGCCAAGATGGGGAGCGAAGGCTGGCCCGTATGGTCCGATCCAACAGACGAGCTACTGTAGCTCAAACTGCTCCAGAAGTTAATGCTGGTTCTGATAGAAAGGTGTCAGAATACACAGTGCATCAGTTTGTTGTGTATGGGGCTGCAGACCAGTCAGGGTGCCCATGCTGACCCCTGTCCACCGCTGAAAGAGCCAACAGTGGACATGTGGGCATCAGAACTGGACCACGGATACCACAGCACACCTTCAGGGGTCTAGAGGAGTCCATGCCTCGAAGGGTCAGGGCTGTTTTGGCAGCAAAAGGGGGACCAACACAATATTAGGAAGGTGGTTATAATGTTATGCCTGATTGTTGTATACCATTAACACAACTCCTATTCTGATATAAATCGGTCCACTGCTCGAGTCAAATGATAATCAGGTGTCAAAGTTTCATTTGGACTCAGAAATGATGATATGTTCGTTCATGTGTGAACTTTGATCTTTCAGTTCCTCATGAACTTCTGTTTTTGCACAAGCGGCTCAAATGAACCAATAAACAGATTTGTGTCACAGTGTGTTTAACATGTTTACAGTGAGTCTGTGGGTGTTTGTGTTCAATCACTTCAGCAGGAATGTGTGTTATTTGAGTGTGTAAATGTTGCATGCGGTGTTTGTGGTTGGACTGTGGTGACGTGTCGCGTGTGTCGGCAGGTATCAGAGGAAGTATCAGTACACGCAGGTGGGACGGACGCTGTGTCAGCCGCCCACAAAGGCCGTGGCGGAGACACAGTTCTTCTATGTGGACGTGTCGACGCTCTCCAGCGCAGGGATCCACTATCAGCTTCGAGTCAGTCGCGTGGACAGCTTCACACTCCAGTGAGTCACTGATCAGAGTTCAGTCATAATCAGACACGCCTGATCTGACCGGATTCAGTTAGTTTATTCTGATCGAGAGCTTGCCACATTAGCTCTGTTTCCATCCAAAGTTGCAAAGGGTTTTTTTTTGTTTTAATACAATATCCCAAAATGTGCTTAAAATAAGTGGATGCAAAAGCAGCTATTGTGATGTAATGAAGCTCACAAACTGTGTCTAGCTCTTCCTCAGAAGTGTTTTAGCCATCTGGAGCTAGTGGTTATGTTGTCATCTTTAGGAATGTCATGCTATACTTTTCTCTTTATGTCTACAGGACAGACAAGAAATTCAGCTTCAATGCGACGCCGTCCCAACCACAGGTGTTCATGTCTTCTCATTATAGATGCAGAGAACTGATTTCAGAACTGTGAGCGTTACAGATGCTGCAGGGCTGATCTCAGAGTAGTCAGTAAATCTCCTCAGTGTGTGAGAGAGCAAACAGGTGTGTGTTTGACATCCTGCTCATGAAGGATCCAGCTAAAGCTGAGGCTCTGTTCATGAAGGCATCATACTGTTGACTCTAATGGAAGACTGTGAGAAGAGTCATGATGAACGTGGCTGTTGACTTGCTTGCATTGAAAATGTTCAGCTGGCTTAATCAAATTGCGTGTGTTTTAACACTGGAACTTTAGTTGAACCATCTGAAGATTTTCAATGAAACAGTCAACTCAACTTTGACCTCCACATAGAAGGCTTTTAAGTGCATTATTGTCTGGTTTTGTATGGATGGCATTTTATTATATATGTTATATGGGGAACAACGATGAACTTTGAAGTGCACGAAAAATTACATGTGTCTGCTTAAACAGCTTTAGCATGCACAGTTTAACTAGTGTGGTATAGTGAAAAAAATACTTTGGTCCCCTGTAGATGGTAAAGTGCGACACCTGCCATTTCTTGCCATTTTGCCATTTCTTACCATTACAATATTTTTTTATGGCAAGAACTGGTGTTTTAGTGCACATTCGCTACATTCAGAGATAGTCAGAATGTGAAGTATTGTTAAATGTAAAGGCAACCAAACAGTTGTCGCACTTTACCATCTAACAGGGGACCAGTGTCCTGCTGCTGTTTACATTTAGCATGTACACTTAACTTGTGTGGAAATGGGCATGGAATGGTGGAAAAAAATGGTAAATTAACTGGTTTTGTTCAAGTCAAAAATGTTATTTAACCTCACTGAGCCAACCTAAATATATCCGTTTATACCAACAAAACTAAGTTTTATGTTTTAAATCAAGCAGAAATAGCTCTTTAAGGTAACAATTGCAGATCACCACTTTATACAGTGAATAATGATTCTGTTAAACAAAATGACTCTAAAGAATCCAGCTAAAGCTATATATGTTAATGGTGACATGACTTGCTTGTTTGGGTGAACTATTGCTTTAAGCTCCACATAATCACAGGGTAGTTGAACTATGGTTGATTTTGATCAGCAGGGGTCGCTGTCACAGATACACAAGGTCCAGCTTAGACCAGGGGTTTTCAAACTGGACAGTGGGGGTTATTACAGATATCACACACACAATGCTGGAGTGTAATGACTGTGTGTGTGTGTGCGTGTGTGTGCAGTTCTTCAAGTATGTGTTTCCTGACGGTGTGGACACAGTGATCGTGAAGGTAAACTCGCAGAAGAACTTCCCCTGCTCCGTCATGTCCATACAGGACATCCAGGTGAGAAACACACACATTCACATGCAGATGATGTCAAAGAAGTTTGAGCTCATATCTGTGTGTGTCTCTCGGTCTGTCTAGTGTCCGGTTTATGATCTGGATAATAATGTGGCGTTTATTGGAATGTATCAGACTATGACCACCACAGCTGCCATCACAGTGCAGGTAACGCACACACACACACACACACACACACACTCTCTCTCTCACACACACTCATAGACACACTCTGTGTGTTTCAGAGGAAGGATTTCCCCAGTAACAGCTTCTATGTGGTGGTGGTGGTGAAGACTGAAGACGAGGCGTGTGGAGGACCGCTCCGATTCTACCCGCTCTTACCCGGTTAGTTCCTACAACCAATCCGTTACACGGCTGCAGCCAATCAGAACCCTTGTCTGACGACGAGTGTGTGTGTGTGTTTCCTCAGATGAGCTGCTGGATGCCGGGAACCGCAGTAAAACTCTGGACGTGATCGTTTCTCCTGCCATTAACTGTGAGCTGCTCACTAGACGTTCATTCAGTCGTTCGTTCATCCGTCCGTCAGTTCATTGATTGATTCTCTGTGTTCTCTAGCGGAGGTGTATGTGATGGGGATGCTCTTCTGTCTGGGGATCTTCCTGTCGTTCTATCTACTCACGTTTCTAGTGGCCTGTGTGGAGAATAAGAGGTACGGCACTGTCGACAGAAGAGTCAGTGTCATTGTTCAGTGTTGATTCAGTTCAGTCCATGATTCAAGATTCGTCATTACATGACAGCCAATCAAATTCTGTCATCCTCAGGATGAACAGGAAGAGGGAGGGGCTTCTGAACCCTGACGCCTCACCTGCAGAGACAGGTAACTGATCACACACCTGTATGAGCTAGTTATAATCGATTAATTAATCTAGATTAAAGACGTCTTTAATAAGTGATTTTATTGAAGTGTTTATTCTTTTATTCTCTTTTCTGCATATTTGTGTGCGTTTAGCGTCTCTCTTGGGTAAGATCTGTGTGTGTGAGAGAGTGTGTGTGTGTATGTTTTACTAACACACAACACTCATTTATTGAGTATCATAATCCTGCAATGCTGTTGTTACAGAACCGCATTTCTAGGACTCTAGTGTTGTGAAAAATAAGGTAGAAAGATCATATTTTTTGAGTGTTTGCAGCTGTTTGAGGTTTGAATCAGGTCTGATGGAGTAGAGAGTCCAGGGTCCTGAAACGGTCTCCTCTGGTATTGCAGGATTATTCTATAGACTGATCTGCATGCTCACTCTCACAGCGTTTGTGTGTCTCTCTTCATGTGTAGTTGTGACATCACTGCTGTAAACTAACCCAAACACACTCCTCTTTAGAAGTCATTAGGAACTAATCTTTCTGTCTCTTCTAGTTTTGGACATGACAATCTCATTTACATGCAGGAGTGAGTCTGCTTAGCATGTGTGATGTGAATAAATAGAGCTCATAAACGTCTGTGTGGGCGTCACTCCTGTAAGTAACTGAAGTGTGTGTGTCAGAACCTGAAGGGTGTGATGTACAGGAGTAAAGGCCCCGATATACTTCAAACAAACTGGTGTGACCTCATTCTGAACAAAATCAGGCCAAAATGAAGTTCGTCCGGCTGGTAAACACTTCTGAACTCCCATTGGTCAGTGGTGATGATATAATAGGTGGGTGTGGCTCTGAGGCTCCACCCTCTTTGAGGTGTAAATCTTCTCCGGTTGATTTCTTCTATTCCGTCAATGTCAGATGTGAAATAAAACAAATAAAGCTGCTTTATAGTAGAAACTGAAGCTGTAATTCTAATCTAAAGTGACACTGACTCTGTTTTTCATGTTTAATACTATAAAGATGCTGCTTTAAAGCAATCTATTGTATAAAGCACATATTTACATATTCCTCTAAATGTGAGTGGAGTCAGGATGTTCGCAAACAGCTGCAAAGGTATTTCAAAGTTCTTTAAGGAAAGAATGAAACAGAACTTCACTGTGAGTATATCAGGGCCTTTATAGTACATCCACACACACACACACACACACACACACACACAGAGCATCTGTCTAACCCACTGGGTGTGTTTCAGGAAAGGCTCCCGTGTCTCCGTATGAATACGGATCATTTGGTGAGTTGATGGAAGTTTTCTTTCAGATGAATTATTTCTTCATCAGATCTGTTTTAATCTGTCTGTCTGTTTCTCCAGCTGATAATGGAAGCACACTGAGCTCTGAAGCCGTTACTGACAGTTTAGCATCAGCCGATGGGAACTATGGATACATGGGTAATAACACACGCACACGGAATATTCATGTTCATGTTCATGTTCATATTGGCGGTTCAGTGTCCTCTCTCATTGGCTATGTGTGATGTGCTCTGCTTTCTGAGTTCTGGTTTATTTTTACCACTTAGGATCGGAGACTTTTAAACGACGACTAATCACAGCTCATCATGTAGCCATCCGCTTCGGTGACACGCCCACTTTATAAATCAGCCAATCAGCACGTCCTTATGAAATCCCACCCCATCCAAAATCAAAACAAATATTGGTCTGATGTCCTGAGAAATATATGGAATGATAATTTCTCTGATTGTGTTTGAAATTATTCTTATTTAAATGAGTAAATCAGGTGTTGTATTTGCTGATGAATGATTCGGTGATGTCAGCATCTACTGCAGGAGTTCACTCCGTGATCCGTCTGTCTGAAATACACTGAACGTTTGTTCTCCGTGTGTCAGATCGATCTTTAGAGAGCGTCGCCCGCAGTCGGCAGGAGTCTTTGAGTTCAGTGGAAGAGGACGATTACGACACGCTGGCTGACATCGACTCAGACAAAAACATCGTCCGCACTAAGGTGTGTGAACTATAGAGAAACCCAAGTCAAGTGTGTGAGTGTTTATTTACTGACTGTGTTTCTCTCTCCTTCACAGAAGTTCCTGTGCGTCTCTGATCTCGCTCGAAAAGACAAACGCATCCTCAGCAAGAAATACCAGATTTACTTCTGGTGAGTCTCACAAACACACACACTCACACACACACTCACACTCTCTCACACACACAGTACAGGTGTATGTGTTTGTTTTACATATGATAACTCCAGTGGTGTGTGTGTGTGTGTGTTTTCTCTGTAGGAACATCGCTACGATCGCAGTGTTTTACGCTCTTCCTGTCATTCAGCTGGTTATCACCTATCAGACGGTACGACATCTCTTTATGTCTCATGTTGTGTGTGTTCAGTCTTGATTGAGCTTGATGATGACTACAATAATTTATTTATTTTCTGACAGGTTGTAAACGTCACAGGAAACCAAGACATCTGCTATTACAACTTCCTGTGTGCACACCCTCTCGGAGCTCTAAGGTTGTGTGTGTGTGTGTGTGTGTGTGTGTGTGTACACATTCTTCAGACGTTTTGAAAGTAATTAGTGGATACTAAACAGTCTAAAAGCATAAAGCCTGTCCTCACCAAGGACTATAACTACATTTTTAATAATTGTTCTGACAGTAAAAGAATAAGAACACCACAACTACAACGACACAGAGGAACTAGAGCTTATGTATCGTAGCGATGATATAGTGTCAAGATTTTGGTCACATCGCCCACCCATAAGAAGAACGATATCGTTGGAATTGCTTTCAAGAACGTTTTTTCCAGCTGATGAACGATAAAAAACATTAACAGCCAATCAGAATGCATCTTATAAGGTCTTATAATGAATGTTTTGATGTGTTCAGTTCCTTCAACAACATCCTGAGTAACCTGGGTTATGTGATGCTGGGGCTGCTCTTCCTGCTCATCGTCCTGCAGAGGGACATCCTTCATAACCGCGCGCTTGAACGCAACGAGAGCACAGCGCTGGTGAGCAGCAGAGACCGTCTGATCCACCGACTGTCACACAGATCAAGCTTTATACGCACTCACGGCCCTGCACAACTTCAGCCAGACTCCATTAGCTGCATATGAAAAACTCCAGTTGTGCCACAAATGATGCACTGTACACTACACACTTACACTGTGCTTTGAACTGTGTAATATAAGCACATTGAGCGTGTGTGTGTGTGTTTCAGGAGTGTGGTATCCCAAAGCACTTCGGCTTGTATTATGCGATGGGCACTGCTCTGATGATGGAGGGGCTGCTCAGCGCCTGCTACCACGTCTGTCCAAACTACACCAACTTTCAGTTCGGTGAGTGTGATGATGTTCATGTACGTCAGTGACCTCGAGAGCATCTGGACGCACGTCCAGCCTCATCCTGGTGCTGCTGTGTTCGATCTTACGAGGAAAGTAAATATTTTTATTTTAAGTTTGGGAATTCCTGATCTAATTTCATGTCATTTGTGTGTTTCAGACACATCGTTCATGTATATGATTGCTGGATTGTGTATGTTGAAGCTGTATCAGAAGAGACACCCGGACATCAACGCCAGCGCGTACTCCGCTTACGCATGTCTGGCTGCGGTCATATTCTTCTCTGTGCTGGGAGTGGTGAGAACACACACACACACACACACACACACACACACACACACACACAGCAGTGATAGGAAAAATCATGTTTCTGAATGACAGATCCTAGTGATGTCATGTAGATGGAGAAGAGAAGCGGTCCCAGCACTGAGCCCTGAGGCACTCCAGTAGCTAGATGTTGTGATTTAGACACCTCACCTCTCCACGACACCCTGAAGGACACACACTCACACACACGCTCACACACATAATTTACTACGGTTATGGTATACTATGGGTACGATTATATGAGCTCAATCTCATCAGTTTGATGGAAGCACTGTGTTTACATGAGGTACAGTTTAATCACAATATTTCCTAAATCTCATTACAATCACATGATGAGGGTTCATGTAAACATAGTCAGTGTTTATTGTGAAAAGAGATTGTACAAATAAATTTGACTTACATTTCAGTCTAATGTTGTGCACAGGTTTCTGTCAGGGTTGGTTTAGGGGTCAAACGTCATAGAAAGTATCATTGGATGTCTATGAGATGAGTCAAACAAACCTGTGTGTGTGTGTGTGTGTGTGTGTGTGTCAGGTGTTTGGTAAGGGTAACACAGCGTTCTGGATCGTTTTCTCTGTCATACACATCCTGGCCACAATGCTGCTGAGCACTCAGCTCTACTACATGGGCCGCTGGAGACTCGGTGAGTCACAATCACACACACCTGACATTCAGCAGGAGAAGCTGATGGTCTGTTTTCCTTAAACTCAATGTGTGTGTGTGTGTGTGTGTGTGTGTGTGTGTGTTTCAGACTCTGGGATCTTGCGCAGGATTTTGTATGTGATCTACACAGACTGTATTCGGCAGTGCAGTGGACCCATGTACATCGTGAGTACAACACACACTCTCTCACACACACATGCAGCTGTCGCAGTAAAACTGTCTGACGTGTGTGTGTGTGTGTGTGTTGTCTGTAGGATCGGATGGTTCTGCTGGTGATGGGAAACATTGTGAACTGGTCACTGTGAGTTACGCTGTATCACCATCATCTCACATCTCTCTCGATCACATGGATACGAGCGCACGCATGACCTGTGTGTGTGTGTGTGTGTGTGTGTTTGCAGGGCGTCGTACGGCCTCATCAAACGACCCAATGACTTCGCCTCGTACCTGCTGGCCATCGCCATCTGTAACCTGCTGCTGTATTTCGCCTTTTACATCATAATGAAGGTGCCGCTCTGATTATGACATCATCAGATACTGATACTACTTCCTGTGGTCATGACATCCCACTGCAGGGGTCTTCAGATCAGATGAATTAGTGTGTTAGTCTCATTCAGATCTTTGTGTGTGTGTGTGTGTGTGTGTAGCTGCGCAGTGGTGAGCGTATCCAGTGTCTGGCTCTGGTGTGTATCCTGTTCACCGCTGTGGTCTGGGGCTTCGCTCTGTTCTTCTTCTTTCAGGGTCTCAGTACATGGCAGGTGAGTCTCACACACACACACACTCACACACGTGACCCTTCACCTCTAGTGTGTGTCAGTAGCGTGTTACCTGTACTCAGTCATGTTGATCAGACTCAAATTCTGTCTCTAGAAAACTCCGGCCGAGTCTCGCGAGCACAACCGTGAGTGTATCCTGCTCTCCTTCTTTGACGATCACGATATCTGGCACTTCTTGTCGTCCATCGCCATGTTCGGATCCTTCCTGGTGAGTCAAAACATCAGTCGAAGCCAAACGAGACAACTGAACATAATAAACACCCGTCTGTCTGTCTGTCTCAGGTTCTGCTCACTATGGACGACGACCTCGACACGGTTCAAAGAGACAAAATCTACGTCTTCTGATGGACAGATATTTTGAGCCTCTGGATTAGCCAATCACAGAGCAGCACCAGAGGTGTCCACTAATGAGAGGCCTCACTGCCTGAATATCCTGCCAGTCAGAGACTGTGATGTGGGAGGAGCCTCATACAGGAACTAATGCTGATAGGACAGTGATTGTGCCAGTAAAACTGCCAGAGCTCCTCCCCTCATCACCGTGGTAACCATGCTAATCGCTTCAGACCTGCCCTGCAAATCTCGATGCAGTTTTGTAACGGTATAGCGTTTGTTTTTCTTGCCGTTTGTGTCCGTCTGTGGCCTTCTGTGTCTGTGGACCGTGTGGTTCTGACTGTAAATCCGAGCCGAGCTGCTTCACTGATCTATTGACGATTCTGAGAAAATTAACTTTGCACTGTCTGAAAAATTACAGATCATGTTTTTACAGAGTACAAATGGAATGATTACTGAATAAAGACTTTTTACGGTTGTTTTCAGTAGTGTACATCTGTTTTACTGTGGACCGGAAACCTGATGATTCTGTGCTGCTACAACATGACTGTTTTAATCAAACAAAAACACACGCAAGAGTTAAAGGGATAATAAAATGAAAATTAAGTCATCACTTAGCAGGCTGAATAAATGATGACTGTCCCTTTAAGGCCTGTTCGTTCTGTTCATTATATGTGTGCTGCAGTTTTGTTTTCTGCTGCTTTAAACACTCTTTAACTCTTTGGTGCAGCTCACATGACGGTCAAAAATGGCCAAAGATGTATTTTTATTTCAAATTAATTGAATGTACTATATTTTAGTTCAATGTTTTTATTTATTTTGTATTTTTAGGGTATTTTGTGGTATTAAATTATATTTATGCAGTAGTTATAATCCATTTATTCACTTTTTGAACATAGATACAGATCAGGTGTTTTCAATCTCATCGGAAATGAGCAGTGTTGGGGGTAACGCATTACAAGTAACGTGCATTACGTAATCAGATTACTTTTCTGACATAACGAGTAAAGTGATGCATTACAAGTAATGTAAATAGGTCAGAAAAGTAATCTGATTACGCTAACGAGTAAAGTGACGCATTACAAGTAACGTGCATTACGTAATCAGATTACTTTTCTGACCTAACGAGTAAAGTGACGCATTACAAGTAATGTAAATAACGTAATCAGATTACTTTTCTGACCTAACGAGTAAAGTGACGCATTACAAGTAACGTGCATTACGTAATCAGATTACTTTTCTGACCTAACGAGTAAAGTGACGCATTACAAGTAATGTAAATAACGTAATCAGATTACTTTTCTGACCTAATGAGTAAAGTGACGCATTACAAGTAATGTAAATAACGTAATCAGATTACTTTTCTGACGTAACGAGTAAAGTGACGCATTACAAGTAATGTAAATAACGTAATCAGATTACTTTTCTGACGTAACGAGTAAAGTGACGCATTACAAGTAATGTAAATAACGTAATCAGATTACTTTTCTGACCTAACGAGTAAAGTGACGCATTACAAGTAATGTAAATAACGTAATCAGATTACTTTTCTGACCTAACGAGTAAAGTGACGCATTACAAGTAATGTAAATAACGTAATCAGATTACTTTTCTGACCTAACGAGTAAAGTGACGCATTACAAGTAATGTAAATAACGTAATCAGATTACTTTTCTGACGTAACGAGTAAAGTGACGCATTACAAGTAATGTAAATAACGTAATCAGATTACTTTTCTGACCTAACGAGTAAAGTGACGCATTACAAGTAATGTAAATAACGTAATCAGATTACTTTTCTGACCTAACGAGTAAAGTGACGCATTACAAGTAATGTAAATAACGTAATCAGATTACTTTTCTGACCTAACGAGTAAAGTGACGCATTACAAGTAATGTAAATAACGTAATCAGATTACTTTTCTGACCTAACGAGTAAAGTGACGCATTACAAGTAATGTAAATAACGTAATCAGATTACTTTTCTGACGTAACGAGTAAAGTGACGCATTACAAGTAATGTAAATAACGTAATCAGATTACTTTTCTGACCTAACGAGTAAAGTGACGCATTACAAGTAATGTAAATAACGTAATCAGATTACTTTTCTGACCTAACGAGTAAAGTGACGCATTACAAGTAATGTAAATAACGTAATCAGATTACTTTTCTGACGTAACGAGTAAAGTGACGCATTACAAGTAATGTAAATAACGTAATCAGATTACTTTTTTGACGTAATTGCAAATTACAATCTAATAACGCAAATACATTTATTTACAGCCAAAAAAGTTACTGCAAATGAAGTATTTTCAAGAACAACAGTCACAGTAATAGTATGAACTGTAGCTGAAATTTAGCTAGTGATGCATGATGTCCAGTTTAGTGGACAGATGATTAATCAGAATTACCTCCATATCTAAAATCAATGCTTGGAAAATGTAACAATGATATGACTCCTTAGATGTTACAACTTTTTTTTGTTAGGATAGAAGGAATGGATGGATATTTCAGAGCAACTTGGCATTTCTGACTGGCCGTCGGACATCTTGGTATAGAGAAGAAAAAAAAACAAAAAAACACGTACAACGGCTTGCCACTAGGTGGCAGTGTATAGGATGATGCACTAGTGTCCACTGTAGAGGTTGATGTGCAACTATGGCATGCCATCAAAACTCATGCATATGCAAGAAAATGGCTTTTTGAATTTCTGTCCACTGTCGTGACCTACATGTGAAAGAGTTAACTTGAGCGCCGCGTTTTTAGATGTGCTAGAGACTAGTGCAACTGTCAAACACGTCCGTCTAGTGCTTTTACATATTAAAAACAATGGAAAACAACGCGTTTTCGCATTCTAATAATCAAAAAGCAAATTGACTTTTTCAGTGTAAACACAATACTCACACTATTCATAAGTTCATAAGCCAAACCTTCGCTGTAGGACAGCAGAAGGTTTCACTGATTGTCCAGGTGACGAGATGCATGATCCAAATACAAATAAAGAATTGAACAGTAAGTGCTATAAATTATAAACTAGTATTAAAAAAAGAACTAAGGTCCTAGAACTGCGGTGCTGAAACTGCAGCCTCATGCCTCGTTGGCTGTCTTTCAGCCAGTCAGCGCGAACGTCACACCACGTTAATTAGTATTAAAGAGCCAAATCATCCCACAAACAACAGGTGTGTGTTCGACTGGAAGCGGCGGCGCGCGGACCGTTCGGTGAATGACATCAAAGTACCGCGAGAGCGAGTCGAAAGCATATGGAGCTACAGTCGCTCTCGCGGTACTTTATTGTCACACACCGATACACACCTAACAACTGTTCTGCCGCTCAGGTGTGAGAGGAGGAGCTCTGATGAGGAGGATAAATACTGCTGTCATCTGATCAGAGCACAAGAACGGATTCATCATGGACTTCGATCTGAACTCAGGTAAACAGATGAGGAACATACACCAGTAAACATCGAAATGATGTGTGTTTTATTGGTTGATTTGTAAGTGAAACTGTCTGTTCTTCTCCAGCTGTTGGAGGAGATGAGGTGAAGAAGCAGGAGGGCAAAGAGGTGGAGGGAATCTTTGGGTTTGGAAAGAAGGATAAAGACAAAGAAGAAAAGGATAAAGAGTGCAAGGACAAGGATAAGGACAAGGTGAGAATAGTTATTCATATGTGACATACTTCTCATCACAATAACATTTTATACTAAAAACTAATCAGATTACAGTAGTAAAATGGCTCAAGAATGGAGCCCAACCCGGAAGATTCATTTCAAGAGCTTGAAAATGTCGTTCAGCCCTTGAGAGTTAATAATGACATAAAATAAGAGAAGTTACTACATGTTATAACTGCATTATACTGTTTTGTGCATGTTTTTACAGAGTGATTGCAAAGAAAAGGAGAAGGAGAAAGAGAAAGACAAGTGCAAAGATAAAGACAAGTGCAAAGACAAGGACAAGAAGAAGGATAAAGAACACAAAAAGGGACATGGACACGGACATGGACACGGTCATGGACACGGACACGGACACGGTCACGGTCGAGGACGCAGGTCATCGTCTTCATCCAGTGATGAGGTAACGTATGATTCGAGTAAACTGACTCTATATTCTGATTGCCTGAGCCTCGTTTGACTGTTCACACACCTGTTGAATTCTACCTTTTCCATTCATCATATTTCGATGCTTGTCACTCTCATGTGTGAGTAACGTAAACCCATTTAAACGTGTAAAAACACCTGGTGAAGTGATGTGGACGCGCCCCTGTAATGCAGACAAACGGGTTTGTGTAAAATATGCCTGAAGATTCTTGTTTCTCAGATCAGTTCTGTAGATTCACAAGCGCTCGCTGCAAACTCTTTATCCATATCTGTACACAAGGCACCAATAATAATTAATAATAAAAAGTAAATATTGTTCTCTCTCTGTTTGTAGGACTGAAGACTGATGACAGAAGGTGGACCGGGGCTAGTTGTCACATGGGGAAGATGTTTTGAGACACTAAATAGTCTGTAATACATTTTAAATATTATATTGTTGAAAATGGGTTGATTTTCTGTATTTATGTCATATGTTTTCTTATATCAGTGTCAGTACACAGCATGTTCCCATTGTGACTTATCCCATAGAATGTGACAACATGCCCCGCCAATGGTCACAATGTAACTTTTTTTTTTTTTTTGGTAGTGAAGAAAGTTTTTGACAATAAAAAACTGGCTTTTCATATACTCACCATGAGAAATATTCACCCTGGACTTCATCTTGTAAAATTTCATATTATTTAATATTCATAATATGATTGCATGTGATGTGCATTTTTGTTTTATAATTTAAATCTTTTGATAATGTTGGAGGGAAAGTTTACATGGAGAATAAAAAGGATTGCATTCAAATTCTCAAATTACAGACAAATGCATTATACTACACCCACATAAACAACACATAAAGCTAGTTGTCTAAATCAATTTTATGTTAAATGATTTGAATATGATTATGATTAAGCCAACAGACCCTTCCGTGAACGCACACCTGACTGGATTACCTGAACGCCTAATTACAAAGGTTTAATTAATGAATATGCACTTTCATGTTCTTGACACACCCAATCACACAACCTAATTAATATTCATGAACCAAAGCTTGCGCATCGAAGGATTCTTTCATTCATCAAATAGCCATCACTTGCTAACTAACATCTGCATTTCAGCTCATGTCAATGCGGAGAAACAGCATTAATTATAGACATAATGACCAAGGCATCTGGGTTGGGCTCCATAAAGGGCTCGTACAGCAGGTTGATCCACTTGTACGGTTGTAAAGAGTAAAGATGCACTATCTAGGGCGGGTGCTTTTCTCTTCAGGGTCTGCTCAGACTCCTGGGAAGGTTTTCTGTGACTTATTTTCATCCCACACAACATTCCAACAGTTGTTATCGCACAGATATCTCACATTTTGAGACAAGCCCGCATACGAGTTTCCAAAATAACTGCACTATATTCAGACACACAGAGAGTTGCGATCTGTGCAAACATACTGAACAATACGCATGAAAGATGTGTAGGCAAAACAGAAACCTGTTGTGTGAGTAACCCATTCACTTCCATAGGGATTAAAAAAAAAGTATTTCTGATACATTTTGATACATTGTTTTTAAAAAAAAAAAATGGTACGAAACTTGGTAAGGGTTTTGGCACTTGCTATGTGAAAAAAGGGTTAAATGATCTTGAAAAGTAGTCACTTGTATTGTTCATGGTGAAAAATGAGCACATTGGAAATGAATGGGAGATGAATCTCATCTAGTGGAAGCGTGTGGTACTGCGCCCAAACAAAATCTTACTAAAAGCTCATTTTTTGAGATATCAACCTCAAATTTGGAACACAACTTGTTTAGATTTATGGCTTTTGACTTTCTCTTTTTTATTTTCTCTTTCTGGAGTTTTAAAATAAAATGTGTTTTGGAAAATATATATTTCATATAACATTTAAAAATAGTATTTTTGTGCATTTTTCATTATAATAAACTTAAACTTCTGTAGCTTTAACTATTTCTATAACTATTAACTATTTAATGTTTTTCACTTCAGCAATAATCTGCCAAGTGTTGTTTAAAAAGAAACCAAACTTCAGTCTGTTGCTCAAGATTTTCCACAGTTTAAGTTGGAAATTTCATTTTCAGGGGTGATAAATGGATCATAACTATTCCATAAATATAATTTAGTACCATAAAATCCACTAAAAATACAAAATATTAAATAATAAATATTATCAAACTAAAATATAGTACAATCATTTGATTGAAATAAAACAGATTCAGTCATTTTGAATCCATGCGAGCAGCACCGGAGAGTTAAAAGTATTCAGTGACCAACACACATTTGATCAGTCAATAACCAACAGATCATCTCCAGAATCATCCTGGGCTTCCTTTGCCTTACAGACACTCAGTTACAGCAGCCACAGAAAAACTAACATTAACAGCCGAGCCCAACTACAACAAACACCGATCACCATAATGGCGACTTCAAGCAGCAATTCCTTGTGTATTATTTAATATATTTTAAATATTAATGCAATATATTATTCTGTATATTTTTCAACATACATTAAATAATTTAACATATTGATAAAGAAAATATATTTCCATATATTTGTTATGTAAGTGTAAACTAAACAACCCTGCTGCAAAAAACAAAACTTTCTGTCACTCAGCATAAAAACTGACAAAATGAAATAAAGTGTTGGGGTTTAAATAATAAAATGAAATGTCCAGTCGCTCACAGAATTTGCTTTTTGTTTTATTCACTTTTGGTGTCTGACCCGTTGGCCTGAAACAAACAATACAAGTCCACAAAAACAAACGTGTAGAGTATGTTTCTGCACTTACACACACTAATGCTGAACCAAATGGAAGAAGGTGTGTGCATGCAGTGATTCACCAAAATATATCATGGCAATTAAAAAGTTGCTCGGTTGGTTGGTGTTTTAACCTTGGCTATTTTCATGGTGAGTAACAAGTAAAGAGCCATTTAAAAACCTTTATAAAGTTTTAATGGGGTCATGACATGAATTTATTTATTTTCATATGTTCCTTAAGGTTCACTTACAATGTTAATAAAACAAATATATATATATTTGGAAAATAAACTCATTCGGAGCCTCTGTCTGGAATGATCAGTTTTTAAGGTGCGGCTCCTTTAAGGCTTGTCAGTAAACGGCCACTGTTGTGATTGGCTAACATCATTGCATAGGAAACAGTATAAACGGCCACTTGCTATTGAAAATATTATCCATATTTGCGTGTGTGACGATCTCAATATCAAAACAAGCTGTTTTTGGAGCTTGATTAAATAAATGCTTTGTTTATAATGAGGAGGATGTCTTAAACTCTGAAACCTGCAGGATGTTTTAATGGTACAAAAACTTCTTATATGTCAAAACATTAAGGCAAATTTGATCTCTCATGTCATGACCCCTTTAAAAGTTTGCTAAAATGGATTCAGGGTTGATTCTGTTAAAAATGTGGTAATTCAAAAGCAAACAATTATACATTTAATATAAACATACATTTAAATAGCACCAATAAACCTCTTCAGAAAAACTCTCAATATTTTACTGTTTATGTCCGAATAACTGGAAGACACGATGTCATGATGGTTTCAAACATACAAGCTCCATATTAGTGCAAACATGCTTACTCGGTAAGAAATGTGACCCTGGAGCACAAAACCAGTCATAAGTCACACGGGTATATTTGTAGCAATAGCCAACAACAACAATTTTGTAAAATTTTTGTAAATTTCCTACCATAAATATATCAAAAATGTATTTTTGTGAGTGGATATGCATTGCTAACGACTTCATTTGATCAACTTTAAAGGTGATTTTCTCAATATTTAGATTTTTTTTGCACCCTCAGATTCCAGATTTTCAAATAGTTGCATCTCGACCAAATATTGTCCTATCATAACAAACCATACATCAATGGAAAGATATTTATTCAGCTTATATATAAATCTCAATTTCAAAAAAATATTATGACTGGTTTTGTGGTCCAGGGTCACAAATGTGTGTGACAAGTCTTGACTAGTGTGTGTGCAGACAACAGAATTTCAGTAAAAACTGCACATTTTCCCCAATATTGTTATTGTTGTACTTTAAATTTAATATTTATTTATTTAACAGAATTTCAAATTTCTTGACTAATAATCAAGTAACCAATAAAAAGTGCACATTTTAAAATGCATTAGTCAAAATATTATTCACACAATGTTGTTTTCTGTTGTGTAAAAGCATAAAATAATAATTAAAAACAGAGTTTAAAAAGACAAAATTGCTCAAACACCTGAATGAATCAGTCTGACTGATGCTCTAAAGTGGTTTAAAATGACAATCAAAATCTCAAACATTTTAAACAAAAATGGTCTTTTTTGGAGAGGGACGTTTAACGCCCATAATATTCAAAGAAAAATCAGAATATCAGAAAAAAATCCGCAACAAACACACTGGTTTCCATTGACTTCTACTGTTTTTACACACAGCTATTTATAAATACTACAGACTAACTCACACACTGACCCTAGAAACATTCTACACTTTTAGAAATGAATAAAAACAATATTTACTTCATTCATGTATTGTTTTTACAACTGAGAACATCCCTGGGAAAAGGAACAGAAAGAGTTGAAAGAGGGCAGATCTCTGAGACTCTGAGGCCCAGCGTCTCTATAAAGCTACTAAACGTTTGTGCGTTTGTCCTCTCGGTCACCTGTAACTGGTCAGAGGTTGGCTGGTGTTCTAGCTGGCCTGATGGTCCAATAGTTTGTGGAGTTCGGCGGTTTCAATCCTGGTTCCTTTTATGCCTCGGTCTCTGAAACTGGCCAGAACGGGCCGTAACCTCACGCCGTCCGAAGGCATGGAGCCTTCGATAGCTTTACGCAGCTGCAACACATGAGAAGAGCCTGTTAATGGACGGTTTGGTTCATTTCTTCATGTTCATATCTAAGCCTCTTGTGGCTTGTCCTCATTTCTGAACATTAAAATGTTAAAAATAAACAGCTTATTGGGAACATTATTAAAGACCAGATAACTTAACCTCTGAAAGAATGTTACCGAAAGAATGTTTGTTCATAACGTTGAAAGAACCTTGCCAGAATGTTTCCTGTAAGCTGGGAAGTTTCATGGATGTTGAAGGTTCTTCACTAAACCATAACACCAGTGAAGAACCTGAGTGTAGATGGTGTGGAATTGTTTTCGTGTCTCACCTCTTTCAGTGAAACAACACCAATAAGTCGTCCGACACTGGTGACGTAAGCGTAATCCAGATTCAACACAGAAAACATGGTGTGAGTCTGTCAGAGAGAGAATGAGATGTTAATTGGGAATATCAGAGCAAATCACAAATGTTTTTCCCTTTTTTTAAATGTATTTGATGTTTAACATACTGTAACATTAACAATGCATTACCTGAAACTGAAAAAACAATTGACATCACAATGTTCTCCCCAAACTAAAGCTAAATAACCAGCACACACAATCTGACCTTGTGCAGTGAAGTGCCTTCCACCAGCTGGAAGGGGGCGGGGTCAATCTTGCAGTTGTTGAAGTTCACCTGCTCATCAAGCTGTTGCTCCTCCCACTCCTCAATCTGCATTCAGAGCCAGAGATACTGTATGTGAGTGTGTGTGTGAGAGTGTGTGTTTGTGAGGGTGTGTCTTCAAATGTCCTCACCTCCTGAAGTACTGTATCATCTTCTGTGTCTGGGTAGTCCTGGAGAGAGAAGGACATGCACACACACACACACACACACACACGTTGGGTTTTCATGTAACAAAAAATGCAGAAAACGCATTCCAAGCACATAGTTGTAAGTTTCTTGCATTATGACTTGCTGACCTGAATTAAAAAGGCGCACACGTAAAGTTTACTATAATCGATTCCTCAGAAACACCAGAGTGTGTGTGAGGTGGAGGTCTCACCTGCAGTGCATCAATGTCAGGCTGAGAACAGCACAGCTTCTTCAAACTAATGCCAGAATCATAAGGATCTGAGAGAGACAAAACAAGAGAAAGTGTCTGAATACGTTGTTCATACGTCGGCTCTGTATGCTGTCATACACTGCTTCAAGTTGAACACACCTATTGTCTTAGTTCTAGTCGTTCATTTGTTACTATAGTCCCTAATTAGTCCTCACCTGTTCCTAGTTTCTCATGTATTTACACCCTCTGTTGCTTCAGTTCATTGTGACAGAACAAGAGAGCTTTAAGGGTTTATAAATGGTGAATCATAAACATGGACATGCCTGCAGCTGTTCGTCTCCTCCTGCTGAAGGAGGAGGATCGCTCCCTCGAGGATCACACAAGGGACTTTCTCAATCTGCTGTGCCTCATGCACTATCCTGACTGCTCGCTTTGTGTTTTCTTCCACATTAGGCTCAGCGAGCGGTCGAAAGCATGCCTGCCCATCCTTGAGGGAGTTTCATTGGATATATGGAGTGGCTGCTGTTAGAAATAACTCACCATTCACCATCTGCCCTGTTGAGGAAGACCTTGCCAGCCCCACTCCAGACCCAGAGCCCGGCCAGCCGTCAGCCATGCCCGCCGCGGGAATGCCAGAGCCTACTGCTGACTCTGAGCCCGAGCCCGTCATCGCCAGAGGTCAATACCATAATGGAGCCCGAGACAGGACAACTGAGGAAATTATATTTAATGAGCTGGATGAGGAGCTACAAGGAGCTGTCTGTGCTACAATCCCATCCGGTTCCAAGTCATCCAAGTCATCGCTGGTTAAGCCCAGTACCAAATCTCTTTCATTGTGGATGGTCCCACCCAGCCTCCCCCTCCCTCCTTCACTGCCAAAGCCATCCAATTTCTCAGCTTCATCTCTGCTGTTTCTCTACAGCCCTTCAAGAGGTTCTGCTCTGCTGCATGGATCCGCCAGTGGCTTTCCAGTCATCAGCTCCGCGTTGGCTAGTGGATCCCACAGTTCCACCTCAACCCTCCAAGCCCCAAACTCCACCTCAGCCCTCCGAACATCAGCTCTGCCTTGGCTCAACGCTCCCTCGGTTCTATCCTGGACCGTCATCCCTCAGGCTCTGCTAGGCTCCCTTGTCCCTCTGGCTCCACCGTGGTCCTCGGACTTCAGATTCTCGATCCCTCTGACTCCGCTGGGCTCCTCCTTTTATCCGGTTCTGCCATGGTCCTCACTCCCACTGTCTTTGCCCTGGTCTGCCAAGCCCCGGCCATCCGACCCATCGCCTCAGACTTCCGGGTCTGCTGCGACTCGAATCTCCACCCCTCTGGCTCCTGCTCTCCTCCGATTCCGCCATGGTCCTCACTCCCACCATCTCTACCCCGTCTGCCAAGCCCACCTCGGCACGCCTGCCTGCAGCTTAACCACGGTCCTCCAGGCCTTCGACATCACCCTAGCTCTTCGGCTCCACCTTGGTCTCCAAATCCACCATCTCCACCTCAGTCAGTCGTCTCCCTGGTTCCGCCTGGCCCCTCTATCAAGGCTCCACCATGGCTCCACCCTCCATATGTTCCACCGTGGATCTTCAACCTGTCTTTGCTCTGGACCATCCTCTTGCTCCTACTGTCTCCGCCCTGGCTCCTCCTAACTTAATGTCTGCCCTGGTTCTTCTGGTCATCATCACCATGTTGTCTTCCTCTGCTGCTCCTCGTCCTCCACCAAAGCCACCGTGCTCCCTCCCTCCTCAGACTGGACTGTTAAGTAGCGCAAGGATGTGCTTTCCGGGGAGGGGGAGAGGATCATGTGTAGTTTTCACTGTCCTGTTTAGTTTCAAGTATTACTTTTCATTGTCTTCGTCATTGTCTTGGTTTTAGTCGTTCACTTGTTACCATAGTCTCTAATTAGTCCTCTCCTGTTCCTAGTTCCTCATGCATTTAAGCCCTCTGTTCCTTCAGTTCATTGTGACAGTATGCATGTGCTGTTGATGGGAAAGTGCATACTTCGGAGAAAAATATTTTATCAAAAAGAATGCATGAAGCTAGAATAAAATGTGTTTTTTTGTTTGTTTGTTTAAAGAAGAGGCTCTGTTCTTTAGATATATTGCATGTTCAGATATTCAAAATATTCTGGGGGGCCATGAAAGTTTTGTGAAAATGTATAAATGCAGATACTCCTTTAAAATATTCATAAAAATATGAAAAAATATTCTTAATAGAATAAGTTTCAAATATTATTTCATATTTTAAATGAGTGTCGTTCATATATATTACATTAAATTGTGGATGTTTTTTGTAAGATCAACAGAAGTCAGTGGGAGGTTCTCAAACATAAACGCCTGTGTGTGTGACATTACTTGTAATCTCGTCTTCATCTACAGCCGCCTTCTTCAGTGCAGGTTTAAGAGGTTTAGGGGAGGCCGGATGATCCGAGGAGGATGAAGACTCTTCTGTGGACGTCTACAACACACACACACACAATGCCTGTCTCAAAAAACTGGATATCTATGATGGAGATATCTGTGGTTACAGCAGTCAATTAATGTCAAAGTTCTAGGAAAGTTGGTTTTAGTCTTTGGTTTCGTGTAAATGAAATGCTGCATCAGAAAAGCTTTGCTACTTCCAAGACAAGCGCATCTTGCTTTCTGCTCTATGCAAAAAACAATTAATAAAAAGTCAATTGCAGTTCAGACGGAATTAATTGCAGGAAATTGTGGAAAAATGACCTGGAAGTGAACCCTGTAGCTGGTAGGCATGCTGGGAGTAAGTCCTTCTTGCAGTTCCTGCGCTCGCTGCTTTAGGAGCGTCTGCAACTGAGCGCGCTCGACCGAACCCAGCAAGAGCATCGACTCTGAGAGAGATGATCACATCAAACAGAAGGATCAGGACAAGCCTTATTATTAAAATATGTTATTCTAATGTTTTGTGCTAACGTTTTGAGAGCATTATTAAAGATTACCAGATAACTCCGAACGAACGTTCTATTAACGTTTGTTCACTGAGAGAACCTTGCCAGAACATTCCCTGTTAACTGGTGTGCACGGCTCATGAATATTAATTAGGTCATGTGTCTGGACAGTCCCTAACCATGTCCACATTCATTTATTCATATTCGTAAGTTAACGCATTGCCATATAATGATCAGTAATCAGTAAGAGATGTGTTTGTACCTGCAGACTTCACCAGAGGCAGTGTTTTCAGATCTCCTGAGCGCAGGATTCTGTACACGTCTCTGTAGGTGGACTTCAGTGTGATGTAACGAACATCTCTTTCCATAAAGTCCTCCACATGAATATTATGCTTCCTACCGACAGAGAAAAAGGTCATTTGATGCACAGAAATACTTTAAAAATGAGAAAAAAAGCAAAGCACTTTGAAATTAGGTTCAAATTAACAGCTAAGGAAAGTTTTGGTGGTTCACAGAATGGGAAAGAAAAGGGAAAACGGACAGACTGACGGACGAAGAGACTCACTCGCGGTGGCCCCATCTGAGCAAGGGCAGGTACGGCAGCTTTTTAATGCGGATCACCGTGTCGTAGATGGACGGCTGAAGACTCTGAGAGACCATGTTGGCAAGAATCACCGAGATCAAGATGGGCAGAGCGTAGCTGATCTGACCCGTCAGCTCCATCATGATCACTCCGGTCGACATGGTGTGAGTGACTCCTGCCGTCAGCGCTGCCGCTCCTGCTCAAACAGAGAGAGAGAGTTTGTGATGCTGATGACTTACTGACGACTGCACAAAAACCACTGCTTGATTTTGGCCAATGGAAATCGTATGCGTCTAGTATCTCACCCACGACAGCGTACGCTCCGGGCACTATGGGGTATATGTGTCCATCCGTGTTAATTCCCTCGGGAAACAGAGTGGCCATACCTTCACCCACCAGACGGCCAAACGCAGCGCCTGAAACACACACACATTCATGACTCATCATATTAAAAGGTCTAAAGGTCCGTTCACACCAAAAACGATAACTACACTAGCTAAAGTTTGAAATTATTTGATTTTCTAATGTTTTGAGTCTCTTCTGCTCACCAAAGCTGCATTTATTTGATCACAAACACAGTAAAAAATCTTAAATATTATTCCAATGTAAATCAGTGTAATTTATTCCTGTGATCAAAGCTGAATTTTCAGCATCATTACTCCAGTCTTCAGTGTCACGTGATCCTTCAGAAATCATTCTGATATGATGATTTGATGCTCAAGAAACATTTATGATTATTATCAGTGTTGAAAACAGTTCATATTGTTGTGGACTTTATGATAGTTATTGTCCTTGGTGTCAACGGGCCTTAAAAGTTGGAAATGCTCCAACAAAACAATGATAATTTTTTAGATAAACACACAAACACATACCGATGACGAAAATGGGAACGAAGGAACCACATGGTATAGGAAGGGTTATGGAAAGCGCAGACATCCAGAACTACACAACAGACAATAGTAACACCATTAAAGCACAACACACACACACACACACAAATACTGTTTATATTAAAACAGCAAGAAAATCTGTTTTATCATTAAATGAGCCTTTAAAGCAAAGCATCACAAACAGGGTTCTGAATAAAGAAGAGGTTTAGTCACTCAGCTGTAGTTTAGGGACAAAACTGTTTGTCTTTTTTCATCCAAAGTTGCAAATTTAACTTGGAATATGGCATAAGACTTTTGCGGATAAAGCAGCGTTTCCATCTCATGTGTTCAAGAGAACAAAATCATCAATTCCTGGTGCAAAATATCAGTCATAAAAATGAAAGTGTCTCTTTTCTCCTCCATCATAAATGAGTTTGTCTCAGAGCGTCAGACGAAACACAATAAACGCTGTCATGTGATCTTGTGTTTGGATGCTGGTGTTTGGGAACACAATCGTGTGAGACGCTTCTGGAGGGAATTAAACCAAATCATTCTGATGACAGACTTTGACTCAGAACCACCAAACCAACATTTGAGATGCTGCGATGTGATTGGTCCACTGGTTAATCTAGTTATCCAATCACAGCCTATGCTGAAGCAAAGTCATGTGACGGTTTGAGGGATTTATTCGGTAAATGTGTTTCCATCGTAGTTTATGCACATGTCTTCTTATCGGATAAAACAATGATCCGCCTCAATTGAGCGCATACGTTTTTTTATACGCATTTTTAGAATTTATGTGCATCTCGGCATTTCCATCCAGCATTTATTATGCGATATCCCAAAATTTGCATGAAAACAGGCGGATGGAAACATGCTTGTGTGTTTATTTACCTTCATGATGACGAAGATGGTGAGGATGATGAAGACGTTAGCCTGAGGATGTTTCCAGGCCGCTAAATGATCGTCATTATCAAAGTCTGCGATGATGCCATGATTTGACCAGGTGCGATTGTCAAAAAATGAAATTAAGGAATCCCTTTGTGTAAGCTATAAAGAGGAAATGATGTCATGAACAGGAAATGGTTTTTATATAAACCAAAAAAATGATACATTCATTTGAAAGACATTGGTATTCATGTTCAATTTAACTGCTAACTGTGCATATACTATATTTAGATAAGACATGTTATTTTAGTGCATGACTGCAGTCTTTCACTTACTGTGTGTGTGTGTGTGTGTGTGTGTTACCTGTCCGGCCATGAACTGCCCAAAGCCCGGAGGGAAAGTGAGCGTTGAAATCAGCACAGAGACCAGAGCAGAATATAAGAAACAACTAGACAGAAAACACATGATTAGATACACACTCACACACGTTCATAAACTTCTATTGTTTTTACAGTATTTAAAGGTAATTATATTATAATCTAATATTATTTTCATTGTTCAAATAGACTGTAACATTGACATGTTTATGCATCACTCACTTCTTCATGAGGAAGCTGTTCGTGGCTTTCTGCTTCTTCACAAACAGAGTGATCTTCCCATACAAATACACAAAGAAGGCGCCGCCGAAGCCACACACTATCCTGCAGAAAGAAAACATTTGTGTGTTAAAGCAACAAACCGCAAGAGCATGTGCGTCACAATGATTTCACCACAGCATTTTTCAGAAGTCATACTAAAATCACACTGACCCCATCGCAGCAAAGGCTGGAAGCTCCTGCAGGTCGAAGGGAAAGTCCAGCCTGTACTTTGTTGCATAAAGAGCCACGAGCGTCTCTGAGAGAGAGAATAACTCAACTCACCGTCTGTTGTGTATCATTTACATGTTACAGTTTATATAAGGAGCTTTTAGGTTCTCTAAATGTGCTTCTAAATCAAGTACCGGTGTTAAAAACACTGTAATAAGAGCTCGTAATAAAACAAGAATCAACATTAGCTTGGCTTTTCAGAGATGGCGAGAACTGAGGAATGTTGTAAAAGTGACCGTATTTATCTGCGCAGAGCCGAAGCACAACCAAAACAATGTTCTTCCACAAAATGTACGCAGTTTCATTTTTTTAACCATTAGAGGGCCAAAAGTTTCATACATTCACATGCATTTTCTGCTCAAACACGCACCTTCCTCATGGTGCCACACTGGCAGGAGTCTGAAGATCAAGGCACCAAACGTAGCAGACAGAAATCCACGCCAGTAGTTTCGTGCGACAAAAAACATTGAGGTGACCTCCATGCTGAATAACACACCTGAAACACACACATTTATAAGCTTGTTTCCTCATGGAGACCAAAAAATGTCCCCACAAGGTCAAAAATGACTGGTATTACTATCTTTGTGGTCCCCATAACATAGGGATTACCAGGTACACACACACACACACACACAGTTTTCTCACCTCCAATAGGAGAAGCGAAGCAGCACCCAATCCCAACAGCACATCCGACCGTCAGCATCTCCTTGTTTCTGGCCTCATTCTGTTCAACACACACAAGAGAAATCACTTTTACAGAAATCACTGTTTAAGGACTTCAACAAATGGCTGGTAGGGACTACAACAAGCTTCTTCCCGGGTTAGTGACATCACAAACCCTAACTTTTACATAAACCCCGCCCCCAAGAACATGCAACAAAGGGGGCGGGGCCATGTTGGGCTGCTTTAGAGAAGAGGAAGAGTTGTTGTAGTAGAGTGTTGTTGTCATGCCGTCATTTTACGCCGGACTGCTTCACAAACGAGGGTCAATTCAACACAAAAGATTAACATGACGGCACATGCTAGTGGATGAGTTGAATCAACTCCACAGCAACTACATACATTTATCCACTAACCATTCAGAAACGTCTAAAAGTTGTAACTTCTTCCTGAGTCTCTCCATCAGTGTCGACTCCGGTTTGAACAATGTAAGGCTGAACACCGTTACTGACAATCCTCATTTTGGCTGCGTGAGATTCTCCAGCTTTGTTGTTGTTGAGCGACCGAAGCGTGAGCTGTTAAAGCTCCGCCCTCTTCTGGAAAGGGGGCCGGGAGCAGCAATAATTGAATTGTAATGAATACTATAATAATGTTTTTAAATACCTTATAAATGCCACTGAAGAGCGACATGAACTTGCAGAGAAGAGCAGCACACATACTGCCGATGTGAACGAACGGACCCTACAGGACAGAAAACACACGAGGATTGAGATAAAACAACATCATATAGCCTGATGTGTGTGTGTGTGTGAGTGTTTGTTCACCTCCTTGCCCACAGGTAATTCACTTCCGAGCGTACAGGTCAGGCTGATGACTTTGGACACCAGTGTTCTGAACGTCAGATACTCCTGCAGCACCACTCCTCTCAGAGTCGTCTTCATCTCAGGAATACCAGACCCTGAAGCACAGACAAATGCATGAATCCACCGATGAGGTATGAAGAAGTACACTTGTCCTTATTAATGCCCTTACACCTGTAGATCATTGACAAAGCTATCTAAAAAAACATAAATGATGTTTTGCTTTAAATATAATGATGGATAGTGTGTGTGTGTGTGTGTGTGTGTCTCACCGACGGCCTGAGGTGACACTATGTTTGCGAATCCTGCTGCGAAACACATGAGGATCATAGAATAAGCGACCCATGCGAAATACTGCAGGAACACATGACTGTCCGAAAGATCGTAGATCCACCTGTGTGCTGTAGAGAGAGAAATATGCTTTAATGTCATAATGGGTCTAAAAAAGGGCTTCATTTCCTTGAAGCAAAATATAATTATCTAATTATATAATTCATTGTATAATTATTTGCTATTTTAATATTTTATATAGTGCAAAAAAAAAAAAAATACTAAACTAATATTTTAACTATTTTTGAATATAATCTTAAAGAATATGGGCTAATTCTGACACTCACCGTCTGTGAAGAGCATGACGAAGATATCCATGACGAAGCTGATCACTGCCATGATGAACCCCAGGATCATGAGGAAGATCCAGTCCGCTCCGACCAACGACACGAAGAGCCGATGAAAGTGTGTGAGCCGGACTACAGACACAGAGAGAGAGAGAGAGGAAATACATTACCCATGATGCATCAGTGCATACCTGACACAGACTGCATTACCCATAAAGCCCAAACCAGTGCTGAAGAACTAAAGTAGATTTACCCTCACAAAAATTCACTGTTCAAGTAAAACATAGTATCAACTACCAAAACAGAAAAGGCTGCTTAAGAAAATCCCATTTCTATATATTATAGTTTTAAAGTACAATCAGTAACTATGATGACTACAGTAAAAACAATAATGGCAGTTATAAATAACAGATCAGTTTTAAAAAAAAGTTTTTTTTAATTAGTGACATTCTTTCTGTCCTCCAGAGGGCGCAATGTTCACACAAATACTTCAATTAATTACTTTTATTATAATAATTTCCATTATATGTATAATAAAAAATATAATAATTTATGATTGTAATTACTTATCACAAGACTAAAGTGAGCAAAAAAGGTGAAGTACTGAAGCGAGACGTCTGGGTGCTGTTGAAGCATTGTGGGAGTGTTGCAGAAACGTTGCTGTAATGTTGTAGAGCTGCTGTGACTCACTCACCTCCACACTTGAGTTCAGATTGGGATCTTCGGTGACGACCGTTTCTGCGAAGACGACCTGCATCTTTTGTGTGAATGCCTTGTTCCTACAGACACAGACAGAGATTCACAAGTGTAAAAACTGTAAGAGCTGAGAAATTAAAGTACAGATATGGGTAAAGATCACTCAATTAAAAGTCTAAGTAACTATTCAAAAAAAAGTACCCACATTTAATTGTACTTAAGTATTGTTAGAGTTGAAAAATTATACACTTTTCTAAGCTTTTGAACTGATCTTTGAAAACAGGAGGCAGTAGAGATTTTTTTGTGTGTTTTTGATGCAGAGAAAACTGTCAAAAATCATTATTTTCTCATTGTTCTGTTAAACTCTCAGACACTGCAGATATTAAAGTGAACTAATATGAGATTCCCAAAAATAATACATACGTATATTACCCAAATCCCTCTATAACTGTAATGTACATACCAACCCTCTGAGTTTACTACCATTGTTACTGCAGTAAAACCATAATAAATCAATTGTCTGAGTCATTTTGTTTAGTATTATTAGGGTGGCTGTGGCTCATATCAAATTACATCAGTTTTAATGTGGTAATAATAACTATTTTAGCTCAACAGAACTGTTTCCTACACTGAATCATTATTTACCTGTTAAGCGCTATATAAATAAAGGTGAGTCTGGTATTTTTCGCGGATCATGTGGTTCTTTTGTCAGATTTACCTCAGCTCTGTGGAGAATTTTGTCCCCCTACTATACCTAGAGAACCCACCCACCTAAACACTCGTCGAGAAACAGCTTCTGTTCGGTTCTGACTGTTTTTCTGTTACGTACGCTGGTACGCGCGCGTTCTGACTCCAAAGCGCGGTCACGTCATCACGTCTATGCTGAGGAGAGTCTGTCAGTCGATAAAGTAAGTTTTGCCCGTGATATTTATGTTGTTGTATTGCGGATTAATCTTTTATATCGATTCATTCAGATAATATAATTAAATACATGATAGGGTTGAGCGATATGACGATATATTGAGGCGATAAATTGTCGATCCATCGTTAATGTCGCGGTATTTCCACTCAGCTTTCAATTGGTGGGACTGCTTAAAGTTAATTGACACGTTAAAGCGATAAAAATAAGGTTTAATCAGAAAATAAGTGGTGGTACGTCACAATAAACCGCGAAAGAGAACTAACGTGTTTAGTTAGGCTAGTATTAGTGTTTGCTACAGCATTGAAAATGGCATCTACGATTGTGATTTCTTTTTTACCGTTGGTATCGTAACGACATTATTTACTGCAAAAATAGCATATTAATATTATTGTGTTATAAAATTGCTCATATTGTGATATAATATTTTGGTCATATATTGCCCTCCCAATCGTTTGTTTTGCTAATTGATCATTAATACGGTCAGTGGGTTTGAAATGTTTGTATTTGGTATTATTATATTTATTAAAGGTTTGATATTATTGCAGATAATATCACAAAAATGGTCAAATGCTTTTGACCATTTTTGTAGCTCTCTTCTGTATTTATTTTTAATGTTGGTGTTTTAAAAACATGACCAGAGTTGGCAATAGCAGCTTCTGCTGCTGCAGTGCTATTTATCACCATCATTTTTTACATGCACAGTATTATTTTCAATATGAACTCATTACACCAGCTCCTTTCATCAGTGATAATGCAGCATGTCATAATTTTGACTTTATAAATCAGTATTTTGACTTTTCATCTTATCATGATTTAGTATGTAATAATTTCAACTTTTTATGTCGCATGTTTCGACTTAAGAATTTAGACAATTTTCGACTCGTCATAATTGTGAAGTCAACTTATGTCAGAATTTAGACTTTTTATGTCATAATTATGACTTAGTATGTAATAAATTCATGTTGTATATTTTATATTGTATATTTCGACTTATATCAGAACTTCACATTTTTAATTTCATAATTTTTTTAAGTTAACTTAGTATGTTAGAATATTGACTTTTTAAGTTTAACTTTTTAGTGTCATGATAATTACGACTTTATAAGTGAAGTTCGAGTTTTCATCTCATAATTATGACTTCGTACATCATTTAGAATTTTTATGTAACAAACGTGACTTACTAGTATGTCAAAATTGTGACTTTTTAAATCATAATGTTGACTTTTTAATGTCATAATTTCAATTTTATATCTCAAATATGACTTAGTATGTCATAATTTCAATTTTTAATCTCATAAATGACTTTTATGTCATAATTTTAATTTTTCATCTCATAAATGTGACTTAGTATGTGAAAATTTAAATTTTTAATCTCATAAACAACTTATAAGTATGTCATAATTTTAATTTACCAAAGCATGATTTGATGTGGCAGAAAAATCCTTCCACACAGAGGAGTCTTTCAAGTAATAAAGTAAGTTCATGATATTTATTTTGTTTTATTGCAGATTAATCTTTCATATTCATTCAGTTATTATTATTAAATACAGTTTCTTATGCTGCAATGCTATTTATCACCATTTCTTCTTCATTCTTTAGATGCACAGTATTATTTTCAATATGAACTCGTGACACCAGCTCCTCTGTCATCTTTACTCTCTGTTAAACTATCTTTATTTCATCAGACCATTCACCTGCACCCTAAAATGCATGGAAAGAGCGATCTCTTCATCATCTCAATGACGCTTGTACTCACCCAAACCACCAGTCAGATTGTGTAGTTACAACATCTGCCAGCAGGGGTTAACGAGGGCAAAGCACAGAAAAATAGAAGAAACACTCACCAAACTATTCTCATCTGTACCATCCACAGCCATGACTGCGATCTCTCACACACACACACTTGAATAGATCGTTGGTCGCTCCACACACTCTCGACACGCGCCACAAATGTGCGGACAGAGTTTGTGAGTTTTTATATGTGAAAGAAGTTTGTGTTCTGCTAAATATAAGAGAAGCTCCGCCCACTGCACGCTATAGGGATGAACACGAGTACCTGAGTACTCGGAAATGAGTGCAGTGATCAATCATGAAAACAATTCTTCAGAACATTTCATTTTTTTTATTATGATTGCCTGTATTTATGTAGAATCAGATATTGATGAAACATCTTCACCTCACATCTTCAAATAGAAAAGAGATGAAATAAAGAACTGACAAGTTCACGTCTAACTTTTGCTGTAAGTTTTCAAAATATAAAGAGTGAATCAAATGAAATAAAATGATTTTTCATGCTCTCGTTTTTCAGCTCAGATGGTGCCAGAAGATTTTTCCTTGAATAGAAATCCACTCAGAATCAAATTGTGAAAGTTCATGAGAATTTGCTGTGACACATGATCAAGTGCATAAACACTTCATGGAGAAAACACACTTTCATCTCTCCGTTCAGAGAGCGGACTGTTTTAACAAATCACTGTTTACAGATAAATACAGACTTATATTTATATACTGATTTTTAGCTGAAAGTGGAAGTTGTTTGGATGGTCAACAGTCTGTAGGAGTGAAGGTACAGGTCCTCTTGTCCAGACCAGAAACTCTTGGGTGTCACACAGATGCCCAGCTCAGCAAAACCCCATGTTTTGGCAGGGGAGAGCATGATGGACATACCCAAAATAAAAAGATTCATGCTTGCGAGACTGCGCACATAACCCAGATATCTTTAGAAAGCAAACACTGTGACTGTACGATTATATTTCAATAATTCAACATTTGCATGTTCACGGTTTTCTGATGTCAGTTCACGTATTAACAAAAAAAAAAAAAAAACTTTTTATTTTTAAAGTGTATTAGTAAATGTTGAAATAATCATTAACAAAAATGCTGTAGAAGTATTTCTCATTGTTAGTTCGTGTTAACTAATGCTATTGTTAACAAAAGAAACCTTATTGTAAAGTTTTACCAATTAATTATTGGTTTTTCATCAACTTGTGAACCCCAGTTTGAGGAACCCTGATCTAGTTAAAACTAGACGCCAATATCTGGATTACTTGAATGTAAAGTACAAGTATAAGTTAGTTATGAGTCACAGTGATTATACAAAGTGCTTGTCCTTGCTTATTTATTGATTTTATTATTTCAAAGAATGGCCTGCATATGTGGTATTTTTGGAAAAACAGAAACATTTCCAAGTTTCTTGTACAGTAATCTTGGAAGAATGCTGCATTATCACTGTTATTACTTTGGGTATTTATTTAGCTCATGATGTTATTATAAAAACACACACATCAGCTGTTTTCCAGGGATGCAAACTCATGAGAAGTGAAAAAGAAAGAAAAGAAATCAATGACTGCTGTTTCGAGGGTATGTTTCCCAATATCTCTCAAATATTTCTCCTTTTTTCATGCAAAAGTATTGGTTCAAAACAGACGATTTATAAAGGAGCCATGACTGTTTAAAGCCACCCAAACTTGTGTTAGTAGTACTAGTCAACCTCAACTCTACTAACCGCTGACCCCCATTGTCCAGAACTAATAAAAATACACTGGGAAGTAATGGACAACGAGTTAAAGTAGATGAAATGTTAGAAGAGACAAATTACTTTTGATGTGAAGCAGATTTTTGGAAGATTGAAGGACAGCAGCAGGACACAAGTGAACAAATGGTAAATTGCTCAGTATTTTTATGTAATCTATTCAAGAAATAGACTGAATTTTGTAAATTAAAGATGTATATTTATGCTATACACATCCAGAAATGTTTTTATGCTTTTTATAGTTGTGAATTTCAAGACTTGACTTCATCTCTCTTTCTGTGCAGGTGTTTGGATTTCCTGCAGTTATTTGTGTGTACACAAGATGGCGCTTCCCAAACACTCCTGATCAAAACAAGTCTCTGTTTCCCAAAGTGTTTTACAGGAGAAACTCAAACAATTGCGTAGATCAATAACTGCATAGAAGTGCTAAACACCTACCAAATGTCAAATACATAAATGCTCCATATGATGCATCGAACTGAAATACAGAAGTACTAACTGGTGTAAAGTCTGTTAGCCTGTTGTTCATCTACTGCATAACCCAATGGCTTTAGTGTTGTTTGGAAGATGAACAACAGACGGGAACAGCGAATGGAAAATACTGAGGGAAGGTTTTAAAGTACTCTGTAAAAATTGATTAGCTGCTTTTATTCAAAGGCTGATGGAAAATATGCGTTAGTTTCTTTCATGTTCCCTTGAGTTTTCTCCCTTTGACACCGAAGACACAAAAATTAAGTCAGACAACTGGAACGAGTCAGAGAAAACCGATCCAATCTGGTTCCTCGATGAGAAACATTCATTTGCCGCGGAGAGACGGGCCAATGACCGGCGTATTAATCAGAGGGGAAAGTTGTGAAAGAAAAGTGGGAACAGAAGGATGATGAGTAAAACTGTGTGGCGCTCCAGGTCCAAACCGCAGATCGAAATTTAGCAAAATTGCAGTCGATTGACCAGTGACGACTTCCCTCCTGGAATTATTTGGTTCATCACCCCCAAAAGTGCTTCTGGGAATACAGAGATTTCTTCTTTTGTAGGGTTTGTGATAGAGGGATGATGTATTTTTGTAGGCAAAAACCCAGAAACAAGTTTCCATCGTCCTGAAGTCAATTTTTTTTTGTTTTGTTTTTTTTAATGGGTTTTTGATTAAATGCCAGAATTAAGATATAAAGATATTTTCACTTTTAATTCTACAACAGAAAATCCATCAGTATAACCCCTTGTGATAAAAGCCTTTAATTGTCTTGAAAAAGACAGTTGCTTTTATATTAATCGTCATTGTCAAACAGGTAAACTCATCTTCTGACTTTATAATTCACAATTCTGACTTTATCTCACAATTCTGACTTTAGCAATTCTGACTTTATATCTCGCAATTCTGACTTTATATCTCACAATTCTGACTTTATAACTTAATTCTGACTTTATATCTCACAATTCTGACTTTATATCACAAGTTTGACTTTATATCTTGCAATTCTGACTTTATAACTTAATTCTGACTTTATATCTCACAATTCTGACTTTATATCACAAGTTTGACTTTATATCTTGCAATTCTGACTTTATAACTTAATTCTGACTTTATATCACATTCTGACTTTATATCACAATTCCGACTTCATAAAAAGTCGCAATTACCTTTTTTATTTTTTATTTCATTGTAGAAACAAGCTTCCATAGTTATGACCCGGAAGTGGTAAATAAAAATTTCTAAAAAAATTCTTCGTTTTTAGTATGGGAAAAACTTTGCAAATCAATACAAACTAAATTGTTAAACCTTTCACATTTCAGGTCTGTTTTGACCCGGAAATGCTTTTGTAAAATATATGAAAAGAGTTGTTAAAGCTTAATGATGGTGACATTGAGGTCATGTGACCGCTGTGTAGTTCATTAATAGCAGACGTTTAGCTTTTTACTGCTGCTGATTGTATTCACGCTTCAAAATTCATAAAAGCTGTGTTGGTTTGTGAAGGTTATCATGATGAACAAAACGTGTAAGTATCATAAACTTTTATTGGTCACAGAGCTTATTTTCCTCAATAATCCAAAAGCCAATGGAAAAATCCTACTGGGTTTTTGTCGAGGGAACCAGGGAGATGCGAACTTATGGGTTGGCCTACATAAAAGCACCCCTTTCAGAAGTACAACATGCACAGGAGCACAGCTCATCATTGACCTTTGACCCTTCCGTGCCTGCCGTCTGGGGTTCCTGCAGGTGTGACTTCATTACCAGCTGCGTCCGTTTCCTGTGACCATCTGTTACATATCCAAACGCACAAGTGTGTGTGTGTGTTCATTTGTTTTGGTAGCATTTGCAAAGTTTTTGTGAAATTTGCTTGTGCACTCTTGCATGTTGGCGGTTCGTAATGAATGTAGAATTAAAAATTTGTGCTTCGTGTTTTATATCGGCTTTGAAGTCAAAATGAAAGTGTGTGTTTGTGCAGAGAGAAAAACTGACAACATGCTTCTTTTATGACAACATAAATTTTAAAACTTTGTTTATTCATCATTAATAAATATGCAATACAAACAATATTCATAATATCCATCAAAATACTGAAAGAAAATAGCCATAAAATATTATATACCAGCAAAAACAGACTTACAACATCAGGTGCAACAGAACAGAAATGGGCGGGGTTTATGTTGATGAACATTCTAAACCCCACCCCCACAGTCAAGCCCCACCCACAGGGCGAATCTCCAATCAGATGCATTACAACAGTCCTGCTGATTGGCTGGGATTTGAGTGTCATATGTAAATTATGAATGATTGTAATGACAGCATGTGTATTTTGTAGTGAAGCGTTATTTTACTGTATCAAGTGTGGTACATTGTGCTCACATGCATACATTGTATGCATTTACAGGTATGATGATGTGTAAAATCTTAGTACGAGTGTCTGATGTTTTGCACCAAGTCAGATATGCAATCAAAATTAAAACAAACTTTCCCATGAGAAAATGATGTCAGTGGGAAACTCAAACAACTGCAGCAGCTGAGATTCGTTCTCCTTTTTTTCTGTTGTCTGTTTTTGTCTTGATATCTTTTGTCTTCAGAGCCACTTTCTCCCAAACTTCCTTGTTACATTCTGGACCTCTTCTCCGTTTCGTGCGCAGATTTATTTTTGCAGTCCACAGGCGTCCCGTTGTGCGAGTTTGAGACGCCTGATCTCAAAACAGGAGGACGGTGAGCGTTGAGGAAAGAAGGTATCAGTGTCTCCAGGTTTTCTTTTTCTCCACCATCTTTGCCATTTCTTCTTTTTCCATAAAGTCCTCTGTAAAACAAAGATGTAAAGTGTGCTGAGTAAATTGTGCAGGATTTAGTTTATGTCTTAATTATAGTGTTTAGGATCAGAACTTACCTATGCATTCAGGACAGCATTTTCCCTCTCTGCGAATGGGGTTACTGCAGCTCAGCAGCGGACACTGTTTCCTCTGGCACTTCGTGACGCCGTGCTGTAATGACGAGAGAAAGGAGCGAGTGTTACTTACGCTGTTAACTTAAAATCTCCAAATGCTCTTAAATATTCCACCATGGAACAAAAAATGTAATTGCGACTTTTTATCTAATGATTCTGACTTTTTTCTTCACAATTTCTGAGTTTATATCTCTCAATTCTGACTTTTCTTGGAATTCTGAGTTTTCATCTCAGAATTTTTACTATTTTGTCGGAATTATGAGTTTACATCTCGCAATTTCAACTTTTTTGTTGGAATTCTAAGTTTACCTCTTGCAATTCTGACTTTTTCCTCTGAATTCTAAATTTACATCTCGCAATTACAACTCTTGTTGGAATTATGAGTTTATATCTAGCAATTCTGACTCTTTTGTCAGAATTACGAGTTTACATTTTGGAATTTCAACTTTTTTGTTGGAATTCTAACTACATCTTGGAATTTTGAATTTTTTCTCAGAATTCTGAGTTTACATCTTGGAATTATTATTCTTTAGTAATATTATTAATAATATATTATTATGAATTCCGTGGCTGAAATAAGCTTCCATACTCAAATAAATCTCAAATAAAGCACAGAAATACTCACATCACACCAGCAGGTGATGCACTTCATCTCGCCCACCAGCGGGACACTCGGGTGCCAGTGTTCGCTATTCTGGTAGTAGTTTTTGCCGAACTTGCAATGCCGCGTTCCGTCCGCCTGCATCATTTCATCGTCCTCCAGAGGGGGCGTGTCTTCCGCAGGACACTCCTTACAGCAGTCTGAAGGATTGCGTCTGATTGGTCGGCTGCAGGTGAGAGGCGGGCACGTCACCTTCTCGCAGTGCACTTCTCCTGTGGAGCCCTGAGATGGAGAAGACAATGACGTTAACTATTAATATTTATAACTAAAACATAAAATAATTCTCTCGTGTTTTGTAATGTTTGTTAGCTCACCTTGCAGGTGCACACGGCACACTTGATGTACCCGAACGGCGGGACGAACGGATGCCATGTTGTGCCAGGTGCGTGCATTTTCTGATCGCCTTCGAAATAACAGCCTGAAACAAGAAATAAACATCTTACTATACACTTCCAATCAGTTGCGCATTTAAAATAATAGTCTCAATATTAAATTTGATGTATTAATCTAATATAAAGTCACCTTCTGGATCTTCCTCAACTTTTTCTACAGCAGTCGTCTCTTTGGTCTCCTTCTTTTCTGTTGACAGAAATCAAAAACAATGTTAAAATTCCATGAACGATGTATAAATAACGTTTGTGTGCTAACGTTTTGAGAACATTATTAAAGACCAGATAAATCTGAACGAACGTTCTATTAACGTTACTGGAAGAACGTTTATTCATAAACATTCGCTCATTACTCACCGTCACAGACCGGACAGCACTGGTCTTCAGGCTGGATGGTGTGAGGACACGAGAGCGCAGGACAGATCACCGGATCACAGATCACCGTCTTCTTCTGCAGGGAATAAAACAGATCATTCGCAAAATGAACCATAAGGAATACGTACACAAGAGCTAAACCCGTGTGAATGCGTGTGTTACCTGGCAGGTGCAGGTGAAGCAGGTGTTGTACTGCGGCGTCCACTGCGACCCGTGTGCGTGATGTTCTCCCTCGAAGAAGCACGTGTGCGGGTCTTTTCTCAGCTCGGCTGGGTCACGGACGAATACGAGGTCGTCGAACTCGGCCTCCTCCACCACCTCACCGCGAGAGCCGAACTCACAGCTGTTGGGAACGTGAATCTGGACATCGATTGAACCAGGGTTAGTATAGTTAACTAAAACCATAAAAACATTTCTGTTGAGAGTGTGTGTGTGTGTGTGTACTCACCCGTCCTCGGATTTCTCCTCTTGGATTCATTTTGGTGCTGACCTGAATATAAGCCGTGCCTTCGTCCAAATGCCTCAATAACTCAACACTAATATCTTTCAACACTCCCTGAGCCTAGAAGAGACAGAGAGACACTTAAAGCTTGTTCCAGTTCAAGATCAGATGGACAATCTTCATGTTAAAGCAGAATCAAACTGGTCTCAGATCATTTGAGAAAACACCAGCTTTGTTTTATAAACAATTCCTGATTCAATAAATAACGGCACAATTGTGTTTCTGGCACGATTACGCCGGAGCAGCCAAAGAAAACAGGCTTTTGTTGTGCTGTAATCACGCCGTTTACATTATAACTGGATGTTAATGATGCTGAGTTGTGTTGGTGATTTGTTTACCTGTTGACCGTAGAAGCCAGTCAGAAGTCTCTTGTGATTGGTGGAGGAGTCGTCCATCTCGCCGATCTCGGCCAATCCGTGCAGGTGAGCGTTGACGGAGGCGTCTTCGCTCTTGCTGAGGCCGTTGACGACGATCTCGTAATGCAGATGACACTGTTCGTCCACCGAGACCCAGGCGTGACCGGCCGCGCCCGTACGGACCGGAGGAGACACGAACTGACCCGCGAGAGGAACCGGGAGCTCTGCAGAGGAAAAACAGAGTTTTAATCAACGACTAATAATCAAATCGGTATCAGAAATGAACTTTTTCTGATTGTTTTTTACCGTTCCGGCGCGCGTCCAGCCCGTTGTACGGCAGCATGCGTATCTGTCCGCGCAGCTCGCTCTCCTGCTGCTCGGCCGTGGCGATGTTGATGAACAGCTCGTTCTGCAGGAGCATGTGAATGTGTCTGGCCTCCACGCGGCTGACGCTGCCCACCGCCCGTCCGCCGCCCCTGCTCCTCCGCCGCGAAGTCGGCCGTGATGTCGTACAGAACGCTGCGTTTACTGCGCCGCCGCGGCTTCATCTCGATCGTCACGCCCACCGCCGCGCTGGTCAGACCCGCCACCAGAACCCGGTAGTCGAGCGAGCCGTTGTGATGCAGGGTGAAGACGGCCGAGCCCACGCCGCCGGTTTTCCCAGGAGTCAGAGCAGAACCGCCGGACATCACGCTTTGAAGAGCTGAAACATTTCAGGAAATAAAACTCTTATTGTTTTGCTGCATGAAACCTTGAACCTATGAATAAAATGACTTTCATCAGCGTCTGTGTGACAGAACGAGGGCAAACTAAAGTCTTGCATGCGAGAAGAGGTCCAGAGGGAACTGCTGTCAAACCGCAGCCAGAGAAACAATCAAACCCACATGAACTCACGCAGGGTCAAAGGTCAGAGAGTGACGTGATCCCCTGAGACGGCAGAGTGAAGCGCAGGTAAATAGAGAGGACTGATGATGTCGGAGTAAACAGAGCGCGAGCGGCGCGGGACCGTTTAGGTTTGAATTCCTCACACATAACGTCACGCTGTTAACGGTGCAGCTGGAATCAGAGAGCGGAGCAGCGCCAGCACAGCGTGACCTTCAGTGTGTGTCACTGTGGACACACACACACACACACTCTACCACGAAACTGATCCAACAGCATGTGACCTCTGACCTCTCGGCAGCGCTGCGCAGTACTGACCTTGTCACGATCAGAGTCATAATTATGAACTCGAAATACCCGAGATGATTTACGCATGACACAAAGATGAAATATAACACGCGGTGAATCATGGGATAAAAACAGCCGCTGATGTAGTTACAGATCCCGTGAGATCAGAACTGAAGCCTGTGACTGCATGATTAACCCTTAAACACCTTCACTATCATTCATTTCTTCAACTTAGACATCTTACTGTTCCTCAGTCTATTCATCATAAACAATATGACAAGAAAAAATGTCTGTTTTGACTCAGTAAGTGCACTTCAGCTTTATTCCTCAAGGTGGCAGTGTCTGTTTTATACTCTTGCAGCAGTTAGAGGTTCATCCGGGTCACCGAAGATCCGAGTATGTAATAACATTCATGCATTTAAACTGTGTTTATGTATTGATTGTTGTTGATTGGCTGCACTCACTGTCACATGATCTCTTTCCAGAGATGTATCCGGAGATCTGGCGGGGGTTTTGACCTTCCGTTTCCACGACGATCTGCAGCTGCCCGCGGGACAACCAGAAGAGTTCCCGACTGTTCAGATCCGCCAGGACTTCAGCGAAGTCAGAGTCCTGCAGAAACACACGTACGTTTCCTTAATATTCATCGCTCAAGTTGAACTTTAACTTTTCTTCTAAACTGTCTCCATATAAAAGCATTAGAAATGTGTGGCATATTCTCATATAGATCAGCGAATGTATGAATATGTGTGTGTTTTCACTCACGTCTGTAGAGATGTTCGCTCGTATTTCTCTCAGCAGATGTTGTCGGTACAGCAGTTTCACTCTCACCGGCACCTGTGCAGAGGCTGAAACAAAATGAAATTAAAATGTATTTTAATTTATTAAAAATGTATTTATTTATTTATTTGTTTATTCTAATTAATTTTGTATTTTAATTTATTTTTTATTTATTTAATTTATTTTGTAGTTTTTTATTTTTTTTATTTTTTTTTACATTTATTTTAATTTATTTTATTTTTTATTTATTTTATTTTGTATTTTTTATTTATTTTGTTTTTTGTTATTTATTTTAATTTTTTAAAAGTTATTTTTATTTTATTTTCATTTTATTTTTATTTTTTATTTTATTAAAAATTTATTTAAAAATAAATGTTTTATTTATTTTTATTTTATTTTCATTTTATTTTTTATTTTATTAAAAATGTACTTAAAAATAAATGTTTTATTTATTTTTATTTTTTATTTTATTTATTTTATGTTAATATATTTTGTATTTTATTTATTTTTATTTTACTTTATTTTATTTTACTTTTTACTTAATTTTATTTTTTATTTTTCTTATTTATATTTTATTTTAATTTTATTTATTTATATTTTTTATAAATTATAATTTATAATTTTTTATTTATTTATTTTAATTTATTTTTATTATATTTTAATTTATTTTGTATTTTATTTATTTTTATTTTACTTTATTTTAATTTAAATTATTTTATTTTATTTTATTTTTTGCTTTATTTTATTGTATTTTCTCTATGTGTGTACTTACAGCTCCCGTGAGAAACGAGTCCTTGCAGAATCAGGATAAAATGCAGATTGTTTTCTGTGTCACTGAGCGTCAACATGGCGATTCCGCCCATCCCAGAATGCACCTCTTCAGACGTCAGGACGGCACTGAACGTTTCTGTCAAGACAAACCGCAGGAAATCAACAAAAGCATCCAAACACATCAAGAAAGCTGTGGTTGAAACGAATCTAAACTTTGCCGCGCACCTGCGAACAGCGCTCTGTGTTTGATGATCTTTCCCTGTATCTCCTCCTTCTTGTTGTCAGCGGTTGTCATGGAAACGCGCAGCTGCTCCGCCTCCAGTTGCCGCATGTGAGACTTCGGCAGGTTCTTCCAGACTCCACAGATCTGCTCATCAAACACACAGTTAAACATCACTTCAGAGCCCAGATCAGACTCCAGTTTGAGTTTTAGGGAACTATATTCTCACCATGTCCGTGTCGGCCCGCGGGACTCTGAACTCAAACGCAGTGTTCCCGTCGGAGTCCAGGAAGGTGACGACGCTCGGCCTGTTCATCCTGAGACACAAACACACACATACAGTGAGCGATGGAGGACGAGAGAGAGAGGCGTGTTTGAGCCGCATGTGCTCTGGTGTGTGTGTGTGTGTGTGTGTGTTTTACCTCTGGAAGGTGATGGAGAAGGTCAGGCTGGTGCGGGTGAGCGTGAATCGCGCCCGAGCGACGCCGCTGGAGCTCGGCAGCCAAGAGTCCGTCACGCCCGTCAGCAGCGCCACGAATTCTGCAGAGAACAGACCGGTGTGATGGACTGAGCCTGACTGGAGTGTGTGAAGGTGTGTGTGTGTGTGTGTGTGGGGTCTCACCGCTCGCGCTGTCACGGTTACTGCTGTCTTCCGAGCTGATGTAGGATCTGTCGTTGTACGACTTGTGCAGGTCGTCGTCTTTCTCCTGGAAGAACTCAAACAGAGACTCCGCCTCCTTCCTCCCGGAGTCGCCTGTAACCACGGAAACCAAAGTGCGTGATGTCACAAAGTTCTCGAACGCACAATAGAGTCAATGTTCAAGAGCGGCATCCATAAACATGAGCGCAGGGCCCATCTGCCGTCCATCGTTCAGAACTTTCCATCATTTCTTTTACACACCAGCACAGTTTTTCCGTGTGACGGCTGGACTCTTTCCACAGAAAAACACACACTCCTTTCTTACCTTTGGGACATGTTTTGCAGCAGTGTCCTGGAAGCAGGACCGGATCGTCACAGGTCGGTTCGGGACAGTCCTGTTTCATATTCCGGCAGCTCACCTTCCCGAACACCTTCCCCCGCCGGCTGCGCTGCTGCTCGGAGAGGAAGAAACGTGTTCGGAATCAACTCAAGTCGGATCTATCCATATAGAGCTTCACACTACTACAGACGGATGAACTGGACACAACAGTGCTGCTGAATTCAACAGTTCAGTTTCAGCTTCAACTAAAACTAAACGTTTTACTAACGTTACGAAAACGTTATTTCTGAAGGTCCAAAACAAACATACGTTAAGGGAACAGTGCAATTCATCACTCTTCAAACATTATGTGAACGTTACTTTTGAATGTTCTCTGAACGTTCTGAAACAAGTAGAAACGTTTAAAAAACGTTAGACGAACGTCCAACTAAAATGTTTTATAAATGTTACATGAACGATGTATAAGTAATGTTTTGTGCTATCGTTTTGAGAACATTATTACGTTACTGGGTATTACGTTGAGAGAACGTTTCCTGTTAGCTGTAAAAGTCAGTAGTCTCATTATTCAGTTCAATGTTGATTCAGTTCAGTTTAATAACTGTCAACGTTGTAAAATTCTACAGTTATAAAACACCTTCAATTTCAGCTAACAAAACAAAACATTTTGATAACGTTCCCATTAAGTTATGAAAACGTTATTTCTATATGTTTTCTGAACTTTCAAAACAGAGTTTTTAAATGTTTCTAACATTACTAGAACATTCCATTGTATCGTTCTTCAAACATTGTGGGAACGTTACTTTTGAATGTTCTCTAAATGATCTGAAAATGTTAGACGAACTTCTGACTGAAACGTTTTAGAAACGTTCAATGAATGATGTATAAATAATTTTAGTGCGAATATTTTGAGAACATTATAACTTTGAAAGAATATTCTCTTAATTTTTTAATATTTAACAGAATATTCCATTTCATCATTCTTCAAACATTATGGAAACGTTACTTTTTAATGTTCCCTGAACGTTCTGAAACAAATAGCAACATTTAAACAACGTTAAATGAACTTCCAACTAAACGTTCCATGAACGATGTATAAGTAATGTTTTTGTGTTAACATTTTGAGAACATTATTAAAGACCGGATAGCTCTGAATGAACGTTCTATTAACGTTACTGGAAGAACGTTTCTTCATAACGTTGAGAGAACGTTAGCTGGGAAAGCAGCTATTATTCAGCTCAGTTATGTTGATTCGACTCTGTTCAATGTCAGTAGTTCCTCACTGCCGAGGCGATCTGGAGTGTGTGAGACTCTTACCGGCTCGCAGTGGCACATGACGCAGTGCATCACGCCGAACGGCTCGCCCAGGTCTGGATGCCACGTGTCTTCCAGGGAATAAAAGCGGCCACCGAAGGAGCAACCTGATTGAGACAATAAACAAGAGCAGCGTGAGAGCGTCAGTGTGTGGGAAAGATCGGGAATGTGTACAAATCAGCTTCAGACGGCGCGATCTGAGCCAAACATCAAGAACACACACTAAAACCAGCAGTGAATGCCACAGCAGCGCTGGTAACCAAAACATCTCCTCGGCTTTGTTTTGAACAGAGAATGAGAGATTGGAGTAAATTTGGTGTTTAATGCGTCTGGAATGAGGTCATCAGCTGCAGTTTACAGACACAGACTATTAAACAATTTATTGTTAAGCTAAACACTTTCAAAGACACACACGTAAACTGATAAATGGAGCATCAGACGGATGGTGGTTGTGTGTGTTCAGATCAGCGTTCTTAAAACACCAGATCAACTACAAAGTTATTCATGGAGGCTCAAAACGTTACTTATACAACGCTCATGCAATGTTTTTCCTGAACAGTTTCAGTTGGACTTGTTTTTAAATGTTAAACTTGTTACTTTTGAAAGTTCTCTGAACATTCCAAAATGTTTGCAAAATGGAATGCTTAAACAAATAACCCAGAAACAAAACTTAATGAGAACTTTTAGCCAAGATGAACTATATATCCAACTTCTAATAGGCTATATATCAAAATCAAAAGATAATTTTCATCATATACAGTCATTAAAGGTTTTTGAAATGTTTAAATGCTTGTTTATATGTTGTAGTCCTTTAAAAAAATCATTATTTACTGATGCTTTAAAGATCTGAAGAGACTGAAACACCAGAAACTTACTTATCAGCAAGTCAAGAACTCTTTACATCTACACTCTTAAAAATAAAGGTTATTTATTGGTATTAATGGATCCATGAAGAACTTTTAACATCCAAAGGCTCTTTATAATATGAAACGTTCTTCACTGAAAGGTTCTTTAGGGAACCAAAAACAGTTACTGTGACATTTTAAGAGTGAATGATGTCGTCTGGAGATTAAGGCGCTGTTATGTGATGTTGCTTCTGTCTCTTACCGGACAAGCCCTTAGAGATCATCGGTTCCCGCTCTGGCTGGATGGGTAAGGCGGGTGTCTTGAGTCTCGAGCCCTGAGCCGAAGAGATCCACGCGCAGCCCAGAATCCACAGCACGCGCAGCGCCTCCATCCCGAGGGATTGTCCAAAGTCTTCGTCCTCTTCGCCAAAACACAACTCACTACTGTTATTTAGAAAAGAAAACTGATGAAATAATAAGTTTGAGTTAATACGCGTCCTCCTCAGACTGATCTCGGGTGTTCCTCACAGTGTTTTATGTCGTGACGCGTCAGAGCGCGAGCTGCGAGTGCGCCGTCAGCGCGAGAGACTCCCGGTTTTATCCGGTGCTCGTGAGGGAGGGGGGGCGGGGGGCGGAACCTCACATGACCCAAAACTTCACCTGCGAATATCAACCGATCTGAATCACTTTAGACATTTGAACTCTCCTTTATTCTCTATCCAATCAATTACCCAGTTTCGCTTTCATCATAAGTAGCCTAATAATAATAAAAAAATGAAAAAGTTCAAAACATCATGAACAATAATGATATAAAAAACTTTTATGCTAAGAGCACCATTAACATAGGCTCTAAAAAATGCTGGGTTAAAAATAACCTAAGTTGGGTTAAAAATGGACAAATGGGTTAAATGTTTGACCCAACCTGCTGGGTAGTTTTATTTAACTCAACTATTGATTAAAAATTACTGTATTGTTTGTTTAAATGAACCCATAATATGTTGGAAATGAACATGTATTAATATGTTTAATAAATGAACATTTATTATTTAATCATTAATAAATAAATAATAATCATTTATTAAATAGCTTACTAATAAATGTTCATCTTTTGATTATTATTGTTGCCTCTAGTAATTATGTGTCTGATTTTTAATTTCCAAAATATTTTGGGTTCATTTTAAGTCAGACATATAGTCATTAAACAATTGTTGAGTTAAATAAAACTACCCAGCACATTGGACAAACATTTAACCCAACCGCTGGGTTAAAACAACCCAACCCATCTGTTGGGTTAAAACAACTCCTTCGCTGGGTTAAAACGGCTCGTTCGCTGGGTTAAAACAACCCAACCCAATCGCTGGGTTAAAACGGCTCATTCGCTGGGTTAAAACAACCCGTTCGCTGGGTTAAAACAACCCAACCCAATTGCTGGGTTAAAACGGCTCATTCGCTGGGTTAAAACAACCCAAACCATCTGCTGGGTTAAAACAACCTGTTTGCTGGGTTAAAACAACCCAACCCAATTGCTGGGTTAAAACGGCTCATTCGCTGGGTTAAAACAACCCAACCCAATCGCTGGGTTAAAACGGCTCATTCGCTGGGTTAAAACAACCCAAACCATCTGCTGGGTTAAAACGGCACATTCGCTGGGTTAAAACAACCCATTCGCTGGGTTAAAACAACCCAAACCATCTGCTGGGTTAAAACGGCACATTTGCTGGGTTTGTTCATTTTCAACCCAACTTGTGTTGTTTTTAACCCAGCATTTTTCAAAGACAAAATGCTTTTGGTCTGTGAATTCATGTCTGTTTAATTTTATTTGATTTGCTTTTATTTTAGAAGAATACAATGTTTTTGGCGATAAAATGCTTTAGTTTTTTGCAGGACATCTGATAAACACTCTGATCACTGTGAAAGGTCTGAGTTCCCCACAAAGCAGATCATTATTCTGAGTGACCTATAATGGAGATTTATACACTTTATACCCTCCGAAGAACGATACAGAGACTTTATTTGAACAGTGTTTGTTCCTGGGATCTGAATGCGGTAGTTTGTGGTTTGGAGCTCACAGCTCATGATTCTCATTTGAATGCGCTTCAGCATCATCAGCCCCCTGCTTGAATCAAAGGCTGAGTGGGAGTCCTTTATTTCTCAATGAAGCAGGCCTTTCTTTCAGAAGAACAATGAATGTTCACTGAGGAACCGAGCAATCATATGTCCCTCACTGAGTCTTCAGAGAAGCCAGAAAGCTTGAGTTCTTCTAAAAGTGTATGATGAGACTAAACTCAGTTTCATCTCTGATGTTTGAAGTTAAAAAACAAACACAATATTATGGCTTTCATCTGGAGAGCGTCATTAACCTCTAAAGATCAACGCTTTTGTTATTCGACAGTTGATTTCCTCTTCATATCGACTGTAATTGTTTCCTTTTTGATGAACAGGTTAATGCAGGATGACATCAATCAGATATGAATAAATCTCGAGCAGGGAACGACTCACACATTCTTCCACAAAAACATTAATTACGTCATTTTTGGAACTCTTTTCGGAAACGATTTTTAAATGTATCTACTTGTTTCAGATCGTTCGAATGTTTGAAAAATGATACAATGTTTCCTTAACGGTCAAGCTGCTGATTTAAATCTTGAACATTCCGTTGTATCACTCTTCAAACATTCGTTACTTTTGAATGTTCTCTGAAACTATTTAAAAAACGATGTAGGCTATTAATAACATTTTCCCCTCAGATTCAAAGGACAGCCATAATAATGATGGTAATAACGAAGATGATCGTTTGTATTGTAAATCATGACGGTTTTGTCAGAGACTTCCCTCTCTGTGTGTGGTTATGGGGTCATTTCCCCTCCGCGGGATCTGAAAGGCTCTAAATGATGGCGAATAATGGAATAATAAAATCACAAAATAATAAAGTGTGGGAATCGTGTATCAGGCGCTCCGGAAGCCGCTCGGATCCCCGCGGCCTTCCCGCCATGCACATGTTAAACACGACTATAGAGCCGCGCGCTGGAGCTTCTGCATGAGAAAGACGCGCGCAATAAACTCCAGCAGAGGCAGAGATTCAGCGCGTTCTCTTTCACTGCTGAGATTACACGAGAGCGTGCGGCCTTTTGTCTTCAGCGGGATTTGCGTTAAATAACCTCTGTTTTCAGTCTGAAATAAATAATAAGATTCTCTAATAAATCTTTTAAACTCATTAAATAAATGTAAAGATAATTATAATAGTAGAATTGAGAGTATAATTACAGATAAATAGATTATATTTATATTCATGTATACTTATATACGTTTCTATAATACATTTATTTATATTGAACCATAATACATTTTGAATCCAATAAAAACAACTGTTGTTTTCATTATGTATTGTTGTTTTATATTTTATTATATATATATATTTTTTTTACAATTTATATAATGCATTCTATGATTGTTTATATAATTTATTTATAATGCATTCTATGATTTTTATTTATTTATAATGCATTCTTTTTTTTAATTATTTATAATGCATTCTTTTATTTATTTATAATGCATTGTATGATTTTTTATTTATTTATATATAATGCATTTATTTTTTATTTATAATGCATTCTATGGTTTTTATATAATTTTATATAATGCATTCTATGACTTTTAGATATAGTTTATTTATATTACATTCTATTATTTTTACAATTTATATATAATGCATTCAGTTTTTTTTACAATTGATGTTTTTTTTTGATTGATATATAATGCATCTTCTGTGTTTTTTATTTATTCATTTATTTTTATATGCTTCCGTAATGAAGTTTCTCACGCATGTGTGTGTGTGTGTGTGTGTGTGTTACAGTCTCATTATGCTCTGTTAACAGACATGTGAGACAGAACTAAACATCACAATATACACAGCAAATGGTCTGTGTGTGTATTAGCGTTTCCGAAATGAGTTCACAGGTACACACGAGGCGCTTCAGTGTGTGTGTGTGTGTGTGTGTAAGGTGTGTTATTTTCATGCTGATGGTGCTTCACACCTGCGCGCGCATCCGCTGAGAATGGGAATCCATCATCAATCGATCATGAGCTCTTTGCATTTCATCATGAGGTGATAACAGAAGATATTATGAACTCATTCAGAGCAGAAACCGACAGGAACCGCGTCCTGTAGCGTGTGTGTATTCTGATGGAAGCGTTTCTGTTTCTGTTCAAATCATATACGCTCGCGCGCACACAAGTCACTAAAATATCATAACCGTACAAAACATATCGCGGTATTGCTATTTGTACCTGATTTTAACCATATATTTATAAATACACCATGGTTTATATGAAAGATCAATGATATTTATTAAATATATCGTATATACCTTGATATCCACTAAAGTACCTTTTTTTTTTATATGGTAATTAAACAACACGACGGTATTTCTGTAAAATACACCATATTTGGACCAGCTGACTGTACTTTATTATATAAATATAAGAATGTTTTTTGTCAGGTGTAAAAGTCAAAAATATGATTTATGACTACATTGAGTTATCTCCCCAGATAATAACTTGATGTTGTAAAAACGTTGTGTGAACAGTGATACGCAATGTTTCTAAAATGTTACAATATAACATTCTTTGAACGTTTACTTGTAAAATTCCAAGAATATTAATGTTAACATTCACCAGATATCATGACTTCATCAGGAACGTTGTTCTCAGAACGTTTCTCTCAACATTATGAGAATGCATATCAAATGTTATAAGAACATTTTAAGAACGTTTTATCTTAACATTTACATAGCATTTACATGGGAACCTTCTCTCAAGGTTCTCTCAAAGTTATGAACAAACGTTCTTCCAGTAACGTTAATAGAATGTTCGTTCAGAGTTATCTGGCTGTTATTTATACATCGTTCATGGAACGTTTTTTTCTGAAACACTTTAGTTGGAAAAGTGTTTAAATGTTACTTGTTTTGTAATGTTCAAAAGTAACGTTCACATAACGTTTGAAGAATGAAACGTTCCTTTAACGTTCGTGTAACCAAGAAAAACATGTTTAAAGCACTGAAAAAAAGCATTCAGAGAACATTCAGAAAGAACGTTTTCATAATGTTTCTTAGCTGGGTATTAGCCTGTAGTTTCATTGCTTTATTTGGTGTTTTTAATATGTATTTAATCTGTGTTTTGCAGAACATCCATGAATCCTCTTCCGTGTGAGTATGACATCAGCAGGCGATGATGATGATGATGATGATGGCGACTCACTCTGGATCTGACCAGTGTCTGACAGCCGAGGTGAAACGGTAAACACACACATACGGTCGGCGAGTGTTTATCGGCTCCAGACATCAGCTGACTAACTGCGCATGAATTCGTTTATGGGTTCTGAAGCAGCAGAAGTCAGAAGCGACACTCATTAGGCCCGGTGATTCAGAGTCGAGCCGGTTTGGTTTTCCAGAAACATTTGTTTTCGGCAGGAACTCACTGATGTGCCGTTCTCAAGGGTGTCGCGACATGAATGCACTGTGATAATGGAATAATAATGAGGAACAGATGAAGTTAACAGGTCACTAACAGACAGAATTACTCATTTAATATGCAAATGCACGCATATTAGCCCTGGAGGGGAGACAGACTGTTTTAAGAGCCGGGTGCGAATTGAAGGCCTTGAGTTTTGCTTTCTCACCTCGACCGAACTCAACGGGAGAACGGCAGAAACACAATCATCACACACAGATCAGGTCTTTCTCTCGCTCTTCTTCAGTGAACACAAACACTCTGAATCATTAGAGAATAACTGAGAGCTTCTCTGATGTGTTGATGTTTTCCCAGAGACTCTCACTTCGCTCGTGTTTACGAGGGAAATGACGGACACGCTTGTTCTCCAGTGGTTTATCTAAACTGTAAACCGTCCGGGGTAACGTGAGACGCCTGTCTCTCATCAGACAAACACTGACCCCATCACCTCTGACCGATGCTTTGGGTTTCTGTTCTCTGAACGTTCAAACATTCACAGAACTGAGAGAACGTGTGAGGAAAGAGAAGAAAAGGAGGTGCGATTCAAGATTCAGATCATTCAAGTGTTTGTGTTGTTTTGATGCACCACAGATTCTGGAACGATCTTTCAGACAAATCTTCTTTCAGGATCAACTTTGTCTCAGACGTTTTTCCTGGAATTCCTCGTGAGAAATAATAACAGACCCAAATGAGTCAATAGTTGAAATAAGAGTTTAGAGCTGTAAATGAGCCGCTCAGATCCAGGGTTATAATTGTGTTATAAACTGACCAAAAAACATTCTCAAAGTGAAATAAACATTATGATAGATATATACTGTATTTAAAAAACTAATAAAAATGGCAAAAAACAACAAAATGACTAAAACTACTGTATACACTAAAAAAATCCATAAAAATAGGGCACAATGTACTGTATTAATTTAACAGAATATTTCCATATTTATTTTTTACAGGTGTTTTACCTGTATTCAGAATTTTGCACTTCATTGAGTTCGGAAATGTCCGTAAAATTACTGGATAATGTCCAGGTAATGAGCTGCCAGTACTTTTTCTGTTATTTTACGGATTTATTTTGCTGTTATTTTTTACAGTGTAAAAAAAAAAATAAAAATAAAATAAATAAATATATATATATATATATCAGTTGAAGAACTAAATTACAGAACTACACAAAATAAAACTCATGAAGTAATATATATATATATATATATATATGTAACACAGGAGTTACAAATAAAAAAAAAATGACCCAAAAACACTATAAAATAACTAAAACACTTAGTTTAGTTGAAGAACTAAACTAACTAAAACTAAATAAAATAAAATGAATAAAAATCTAATATATTATATATTATAAATATATAAATATTAATATATTTAAAAAACTAATAAAAATAGCACAAAAAGCACATCAAAACTACTAAAACTATAACTATAACTATAACTATATATATATATATATATATATATATAACTAATAAAATATAACTAATAAAATCTAATTCAAAATATGAACAGAAACTACAATAGTACATCAATGATTGAGTTCATATTGAGATCAATAACTTCTTATTGCAGTTTTTGAGCACATTTGAGACATTATTGAGATCTCTTCTGAAAATTTCATCAGATTTATCTACAATTTAGTGTCATGATTCACAGATATTGAGCACTGAATGCCACCATTGACCACCCACAATAAAGCCAGGTAATAATAAATAGATTTTATTATTTACACCTCTCAGGAACATTCCTTATATTTCAGGAATATTTCTTTAACTTTTAAAAAGTTTTTACAGGCAGTTCAACATTGATCTTGTGATTAATATGTCCCATAACTGTATTAATTTTGAGTTGTGTGGCATCTGTGCGGTCAGTACAGTATTTCAGTCCAGATGTGATGTTTCAGTCCTCTCAGTCATCACTCCAAAGGATATGGAAACACAGTCTCTGAACATGTTACAGTCCCACTGAATATAAATACACAACAGTAGAAACTCCTTCAGCAGCAGAAGCTAGTAAGACAATAATGTGTTTCAGAGGGTATTGTGTTCGGACACTGAGCCGACGCTGGACACCAGACCCGAATCTGAGTCCGACACGGCCGACATCTCCTCAAACTTCTGAACCACGGCCCTCACGGACCCAAACGACACGTCCCGCCTCCAGCGCCCAGATCCCGCCCCTCCTGGTCCCCGATAGGCAGAGCTGGGGCTGAGAAAGACATGATTGGGCGGTGGCAGGCCGGGGCGGAGCTTGAGTCTTCCCTGGCCCAATTGGAGAGCAGGACGGAGGGGAACGCTGAAGTGGGAGGGGACGGCGGCAAGAAACTCCTGAGTTACAGGATTGTGGAAGGTGATTGAAGCTCCACCCACATTGAGAAACACGCCCACTGTCTTCAGCTGAGGAGGAACAGAGGGGAGGAGCTCACGCCGTCCGTCAAACACCGCGTGAAACGCAGAGCCACGCCTCTCCAGCCACCAGCCACGACCGTCACATGATGAAATCACACCTGTGGATAGAATTATTTCTGAACAAATCACACTGAGATCTGAGTTACATAAATCATAACAGCACAATGATAATACTGCTAATTAACTGTAGAAGAGGAAGGCCAAAATATCTTTGCAGATGCATCAGCAGCTGCTCCTCTCTCACCGATCCTATAGAGGGCGCTGTTGCAGACGTCGATCTCCCAGTAATACTGTCCTCTGGAGACGCTCACACTCCCGCACACCTGAGGCAGTCCCTCATCCTGATTGGAGCGCTCGCAGCACACGTGACCTGTGACGCTTACGGTGAGGGCGGAGCTTGAGAGGTGAAGAGGCGAATCAGAGCGCGACGAATCCAGAGCGAAGACCAGACCTACAGAACACAGATATATGACGACACGGGATAGAAAAGACCATGGAAGCGCATTTACACAATAATTAAAAAGTCATAATTATGACAAAATGTCAAAATTATGACAAAAAGTTCAACTTTTTATCTTAGTATATCATAATTCTGATTTAGTATGTCATGATTTTGACTTTTTATATCTTAATTTCAAATTAGCATGTCCTAGATATGATTTACCAAAGATTTACTCAAGTTGATGTCATAAATATTATTGTAAATCATATTTATGACATAAAAAGTCAAAATTGTCATACTAAGTCGAAATTATGACGTCAAAATTATGATATACTGCTGAAATTCTGATTTAAAAATGTTATATTTATGACGTCAACATTATAGCTTAAAAAGTCATACCTATGATATAAAATGTCAAAATTATGACAAAATACTTTTATCTTAGTATGTCATAATTCTGATTTAGTACATCATAATTGTGACTTTTTGTGTCATAATTTCAACATTTTATCTCATAATTATGATGTAGTATGTCATAAGATTGACCAAAGTTGATGTCATAAATATGATTATAAATCATATTCATGACATGAAAAGTCAATAGTCGTACTTATGAAATTATGACGTATGTCAAAATTATGACTTACTAAGTCGAAATTCTGATTTAAAAGTTCATATTTATGACATAAGTCGAAATTATAACTTAAAAAGTCATAATTATGACAAAATATAAAAATTATGACAAAAGTTCAAACTTTTGTCTCAGTATGTCATAATTCTGACTTTTTATGTCATAATTTCAACATTTTATCTCGTAATATGTGTAGTGTGCAGTGTGTAATATCAAAGTCCCTTTCAATGTGTGATGTGCAGTGTGCAGTGTGCAGTGTGTAGTGTGTAGTATAAACGTCCTACCTGTAACTGACTGCTCCATTTCCTCTTCAGAAAGATCTACACTGCCATCTAGAGGACAGAGACGGCAATGGCAGAAAACAAAATGAGAGAGAACAAACTGATTCAAAACACTAAACGGTTAATGATACAGATTGGGGGAACAAGACCTGTGTTTTTACCACAGGGGTGTTTTAGGCACATTGTGAAGCAGATCGTCCATTTGACTGCAAGAATAAATATTTTCCAATATATGATGATACCGTCCATGTAGTACACAGCTACACTTTCACATGTTATTTTTAAGAATTAGTATGCAGTTTTCCTGAACACTCACCCGTCTCCCACCTCCGTTCCTCCTGCGCCCCGCTCGCTTCAGGGTCAGGGGTCACTGTGGGGTCAAAGGGCAGACAGGTCAAAGCAGATGACCAGTCAAAGCAGGGCAGCTCAACACTGTGACGACAGTTCGGACAGAGAACGGCGCAGACTGGACAAGAGGCGGAGGACACGCCCCCGCGCCGAACAAGCCCCGCCCCCTCGGCCAGACAGCGGCCGCACAGAGTGTGAGAGCAGGGCAGAATCAGCGCGACGTCAAACCCGCGGAGACATGACGGACACACGGAGGAGGAGGAGGAGGAGGAGGAGCGCGTCTCATCATCTCCACAAACACACGCCATCAGGAAATAACATTAACAATCCACCGAGATCCAGAAAATCCCTGGCTCCATGAGAAGAGACAACATCTGCTCCTGAAATCCTGCACGCGCTGATATAAAAGGGACAGAGAGAGAGAGAGAGATGGAGAGAATGAACAGAGAGAAAGAGAGAGAGATGCTTTCCTTTATTAGCCTCTCCGTTGCTTGTGGTTGCCATGGTGACCAGCCCTGCACCCCATAAACAGAGACACACTAAAAGAGAGAGAGAGAGATTCACAGCGCGTGCCTTTATTCATTATTTAGCATGTTAATTATAGCTTTGCGATTCATTTTAGCAGTTTGCATTCTGAATCTGATGTGAAGATGCAACCTGTTGATGTTCCTTGTGTGTGTGTGTGTGTGTGTGTGTGTGTCTGAATATGACCCCTCATTCCACAAGAAAACACTGATGAGCATTAAAAAGAATTGAAGAGAAGAGAACATTAATAACTTAATGGAAACATTCCAAGATTATGTTTTTTGTTATCTGGAAGTGTGAGCTCAGACATCATCCACCCGGGGTGTGTCCATCCCCCTGCGGCCACCCCGCTCACATCTGCTGTTACTGTCTCCTTTTTTTCTTGACAAGATTTGCGTTTATTTAAACGCAGAACCGTCTATTTAAGACCACAAAAAACGGGAGACTTTTCAGACGCGCGCTCCAACATCGCCTCAGCGCCACGCGCGCGGAAATGATACAGGTGCCGAACGAGCTTCAGCAGAGCAACAGTGAACGGCGAACATTATATATAGGTTAGCCTACGTCAGTGCAAGACCGTTTTAAGTAGGTCTGAATGTGTGCAGTCAAAGAAACAACAACAACAACAAACGAAATACTCTGTTTTTCTGATGCCACTTTTATTTAGAAAGATGTGTGTGAAAGCCGGTGACACTCCTGTCAGATGCTGGGAGAAACGCGTTGTCCTTATTCAGTATCTGCGGTCAGATGATCTATGTCAGGCTATATGTCAGTAAAACACACAAAAAACCTACTTTCTTGTCGTGTCAGCCATTATACTGTGCTCGCGGCGCGCACTTTTCAATCACTTTTCAATCAAAGAAACTACGTGCATCCAACATCGTAGTTCTGTCGTCAGTTAAGTCATGGAATAACCAAAAAGGCGATTAAAGCTGCACATGCATGTATGTATGTGTTATAGGCGTCACATGTCTCTGGACTAAAATATTCTGCTATGTGAGATCACAATATAAGGCACAAGCTGATATGTCATTTTTTAATGCATAAATAAACGTGAGAACTTTGCATTTGTACTAGAAGATGCTAATTTTGCATTCATTTATAAAGTACAAACAAAATGTATCACATTTAAATGCATAAAATAATTAATTTTACATTCTGGCATTCTTTTCCTACTGTTGCAATGATTTATTTTGACAATATATAAAGTTAAACAGTTGGTGTACTTTTTCGGTTAGTTTTTGAAACAGACAAATTTTACGCAGTATGCAGTGTGTACATAAAATTCAATGAAGGTTGAACAATCTTTGAACTACAGTATTATCTGCATGTCTCATAGACTGAGAACAAGCTATTGGGGGTTTTGAGAACCAGAACAAGCTGAATGAACAAGTTGAAATTAAGCCCCTGTATTAATCCGCCTGCAGGTGAGGAATCTTTTTTGTTGTTGTTGTTGTTGTTGTTGTTGGTCAAATTCACTCAGAATTCCATGATCTAATTTACTCAATTAAGTAACAAATGAACTGTATTGAGTTGTGTTGTAGGCACAGTCCAGTACATTATAATCAGACTCATTTTTATGTTGAAATAATGAAGATTTCTGTGACCCACCCCAGACCGGTTGCTGGGCCCTGCCTGGCCACCCCTATGAAAACATCCTGGCTCCGCCACTGCTCGCAGATCGTGTGCTTTTGTTATTACGCACACACACGCGCTTGCCTAAAAAAGCGCGGAACTTCGGCGCACGGACTGCAAGTAGCTGACGCACGCGGACGGCCACAGACATGTGCACAAACGCAGACTGCGTGGGTAAGAGCGCGATCGCGCATTTAAAACAGAAACACCGCTGCTGTGAACGCGCGCGAATGGAAGGACTGAAAATGATTAAATATAGAACCAGATTCTGAGTTAAACGCTCGTGTTCTGTGTGTAGTTCAAAAAGTCTGTCAATTCCGGGCTTCAGTCTAAAGTTGCAGTATCATATTTTTTGTGTGTAATATCTATAACAAGTGATCAGTATACAGTTTCAGTTTCATAATGTTTGAGCTTTGCTAAAAATATACAGGCTAGCCTGTAATTAGGTGTTTAATGGTGTGACAACATGCCCCAGTGTAGGGGTCAGCATGTGTTAAATGCAGAGGTGAGTAGTTTTTTGGAAAATTTCTACTTTTTAGAGTAGATTTAAATGTGGGAACTTTAACTTGAGTACATTTGTAATGAAAAATCTGTACTTTTACTTCGCTACGCTGGGCGACGTTCCTCTCGTTACTAGTGTCGTCACGGTACCAAAATTCCAGTAGTCGGTACCAATACCATTACAATTTTACGGTTCTCGGTACCAATTTCGGTACCACAGCAAAATCTGTTGGAACTATTTTACTATTTTATATAGCCTATTTTAAAAACATATTAAATATGGTAATCATACATATAAATATTTGGAGCGTGTGTGTATGTTTGTGTGTGTAATTATACCTCAATGAAATACATTTTGAAATATAAAAAAAAAATAATAATAATAAAAAAAAAAATGCTCAAACATCCATTTTGTACTGTTGAAAAAACAGCATATGCTGGTAAGGTAGGGTTTGAAGCTGGTATGCTGGTTTGAGCTGGTTTATGCTGGTCAAGTATCTTAGTATTTTATCTTCAGACATTCAGGCTGTGTTTGATTTAGCGCTGCCAGAGAAAGCGAAAGTAAAAATCACCAGCACAAGCACAAACTGTGTTAAATAGAAACTGACGTGCAAGCAAAAAGATTTCTGTCCTACACTGTTTTTTCTACTTTACCACAGTAAAGAATGCGAATAGCCTATAATAGGCCTAAATGTGAACGAAAGGAAGAAACGTTATAATCCCCAGCGTGAGTGAAGATTTGGGAAAAGAAACAGAGACTCCATGTTCAGTGAAATAACTAATGGAATATTGTTAAATTCTCTGATAATCAGGTGACCAGATCGCGATTCGCAAAACAGAATACAAAGCTTAAATGTATGGACTCTCGTACCTCTCTCATTCAGCATGAACCAAAATGTTTCCATGGCTGCGATGTCACATTTAATTGCTAACCTATTATTTCTTTTGTAAACAAAGCTTTGTGCTTCACTCGTGTCATATTCACGTAAATACTGGCACAGCCCTATCAGCGGGTACCGAATATACCCGGATTCTCGGTACTACAGAAATGCGGGTATCGTCACATTTTCAAAATTTCAGTACCGACTTGGTACCGAAGTACCGGTACTTTTGACAACACTACTCGTTACTTTATTTTAATGCAATACTGTACATGTTAAGAAATGCGTGGTTTATTCCAAGCGCGCTCTCTCTTTTTTTCATAAACGATGCCCCATTCACAAATGAATCGTTCTTTTGAGTCGATTCTGTTCAAAGACTTGATCAAAAAGTTGGTAAATTGGTTCGCGAATCAGTGGGAATGATTTGTTCAGTTCCTGCACCACTGAATGGTCTGAAGCGCTGCTGCAGTGGCAGTGGACCTACAGTCAATTAAAAACAAATATGCAAATGAGTCCTATTGTTTGCCAGCGATGAAGATCTTTATTAGTTGAACTGCGTATGCTGTCTGTGAACAATTCCACAGGTATCGATTTCATTCGATTTCAATTCATACAGCCAATAGCCGACATTTTACAACCAAACAGATTATTACGCCACGATAACAAAGTATGTAGCATTTCTTTACCGGTTTTTATGGACATATATTTAAATTTATACATTAAATAAGCTCCCACTGTTCAGAGAGTGTGAAATGGTAATTTGTGGATAGCCTATTGCGCCATGGCGGCGCCGGCGACCTGTTCGTCTTGTTTGTGTAGACACTGTTAACAGTTTACACACGCCTGCTGAAATATACATTTGATTACATTTTGGAGAACAGACAGAAGAAGATCCGCCAATGTGTGTTTGATCATTGTTTGTGTTCAGATGTTCAGCGGTTATGAGCGCGAGCGGTCAGCGTGATTTTGCCAAGTAAGAAATGTTCCTGGATTAACATATTTTGTTGATCCTGGAACAACATTCCAGTCTGAAAATTTAGTCTTAACCCTATTCCTACCCCTAAACCTAATCCTACCCATAACTTCTCCCTAAAATCAGAGGGGAAAGATAGGCGAATAACACTGATGTAGAAGCACCTAACCCTGGCTGCAAGCCTAAACTTGACATAAAGAGTAAACTTGTCCCTCAAATCTGGTTGTTTGAAATGTTGTTCCAGGATCAACAAAGATGTTGATCCAGGAGCATGTCTTACTTAGCAAAATCACAGTGACCGAGCGCGAGCACATGTAAAGAGTTTCTCTCTTTCTTCTTTCAAATGTAGCTGTATGTGTTATTAATATACAAAGCAAAGAACATGCAATGATATTTGGGCTACAGATGCCAGAAATAATGCTTGTCTCTTCTGTGTTTGTTGCAAAGATATCTAAATATGATCATTTAAATATCTATCTAAATAATAATATGCTACTGTATTGTTTATATATATATATATATATATAAACAATACAACAGCATATTATTATTTAGATATAATTACAAAGTAACTAGTAACTAGCTACTTGAGTAGTTTTTTCATTGGATACTTTTTTACTCATACTCAAGTAACTATTAAGATTATTACTTTCACTTTTACTTGGAGTAAATATTTCTATAAGTACTTGTACTTTTACTCAAGTACAGTTTTTGGATACTCTACCCACCTCTGGTTGAATGAATGGTGAAACTGTTGAATAGTTTAAATTAAATCAGTTTCTGTTAAATAGAAAGCGTTGAGTAGTTTTATTTAGTGTTTGTACTGAAACTGACTTGTGTTGGTGAATCTACAGCTGACAGATGACAGTGCTGCTGAAGTATGCAGCAGGGTTAAACACAGGAACAGGTTCAGACTGATGTTTAATGAGAGTTAATTATAATATTTTTAAACTTATAGTGCAGTAATCTTTACTGGGTAATCAATACTCTTCTCAACATGCTCTGCTCACTATAAGGGAACAAATGATTGAATGTTGATTTGTGGTATGAACATCAGGACAAGTTGAGGCAGATCACAAATGTATCTATTTCTTCAGGCATGTACATCAGCATGGCATGAGGGTTTGGTTGCACTACAGTTTTAAATCAAACAAATGAGCCGTTTTACATTAAAGTAAGTGAGCATGAGCTGCTCAAGATAAAAACATGTATTTTAGCATTTACTTTACAGCTTAGAGTTCATATCAGTGTAAAATGCTGTTTGGTTTTTGTTTAGCACCTGAGGGGACTTTCTTTTACACCTTTTTGACTTTGACTCGTTATATCTATATATCTATACCTATGTCTGTGTATATATACATGTTTGAACTTTGCTAAAAATATGTAATCTATAACTGGGATATATATATATAGGCTATATAAATATATGGCTATAAATTAAAGGAACCCTGAATAAACTCCAAAAAGTAATGGTAATAAAATACTTATTAAAAAAATATAAAATTATTATTATAAAAAAATGAACATTCATTTAATAAGACCATTATCAATAAAATTATGAAATGAAAATAAAATCTAACAAAATTATGAAGTAAACATTTTTAATACAAAATAAAGGCCCTCGTTGTCCACAACACAGGTTCATCAGGGTTCTTTTTAATCTGTGAGTTTAACGACTTTTCCAGTCATAATGTATTTTTTGCTCAAAATGTATCTAATAAAATATTTTAGTGCTTCACTGTAAAAAAAAAAAAAAAGATTTTATAAATAAAACAAGGATTATTGGAGTATGTTTTACAAGAAAATACTATTTCAGTCTTTCTACTTCAAAATTCCATGTTTAACTTGATGCATTTCTTGTAATTATGTGTGAAATATACCAGCAATTCCTGAGTGAAAATTGTTTCAAAGTAAAAAAATGTCTTCCAGGCCTAGAAATCACACTTTCAAAATGATTTTTTGTCATATCAGGGTTATTATAGTTATAACTAAAACTAAAACCATAACAAAACATCTTCATTGCTTCTAATAATAAAAAATAATAGCACATTTATCATTTTAATTTAGTTTAACTTGATGTACTAAAATAACTAAAACTGAAATAAAAATTAGTAGACATATTCAAAAAAGAAAACAAAGGGTGTGTCACCGGTTCGTCTCTGTTTTCTTATTGTCTGGTAATTTTCCGCGGCCCGTGATTTGATCTGATCTCCCACACCTGTCGCTCCTTCCCCTTATCCTATATATTCCCAGCTACATCTTCTACCTCTTCGTGTCGGGTGGATGCTTATGTTCTGTGCTCTCGTTCAGGTGTTGTCCCTAGTGAAAAATAAATACACTAAAATCTATTTGAAATACATTTATTTTATGCTAAGTGTACTACAATTGCATTTACATTTGCATGTACTTAATATATTTTAGGCTTAATATTTAGAAATAAATAAATAAATGTAAATATGCATTGTGCAATAAAGAAGAACTGTAAATAAAGTTTAATTAAAATATTTATGTCAGTATGTCTGTCAACATTTGAAGCGGATCAAAACCCTTCATCAAAGTTCTCCTAAAACCTTCTTCTAAGGACAACTTTAATGAACTTTTTTGATCCACTTCAAATGTTGACTACTGTATATTAATGGGTTTTTAGTTAGTGTGAAATGAATGTAGGCCTATTTTAAATACATTTTGGTAGGGTTTTTTCACTAGGGCAGACTCCATTGCCTCTGACATGTTTTCTCACCGTCACGTACTTAACTCGGAAACTCTTAAGGAAATCCAGAGTTACCTAAACTCATAATTATGAGTTGTGCTGATGTTCATGTGCATTTTAAATACTTTCTTTCTGACATGACTTGAAAACACTGTAACTGCTGAAGCTAAACCTTGACCCCCATTGGCCTGCCCCAGCGTCCTACTATTGGTTGAACCACAATGATTGATGTATGTTTCAAACACGCCATAAAGCGAATGCCATCACACTCACCAACAATCGGTTTTGCTGTACTTTTGCTGTAACTCGCTGGAGAGATCACTATTGGGAATCTGTGTTGCAGTTTTGGCACATTTGTCAGAAGGAAACTTTAGAGTCTAGAAAGTCATTGTAGCTAAAGACACAAGTCGGTGTATTTCAAATCCGAGAATGATCAAATTATTTTTAGATGATGCTATATAATTTTTTAGATGAGACTTTCTTTTTGTGCAAACCACAGAAAACATGAGGTATGAACTGAAACATCTAGTTTGTTTCTGCTAATTGGCTGTAAAAACAGAATTTTCAAATCCAACTTTTACCTACAGCTCAGACGTAACCATGAGAAATTTGCAAATAAAATGATTTAATGTGTTACATTTTTACTTCAGTAATTTATTTTTGTTGAATACTATGTTGACCTGTTATGATTAAATGTCCAATTCAATGAACAGTATTTGAGTTCTACTTGTTTAGTATAAAAATAGTATGGCCTAGATAAAAGTTTACAGGAAATGTGTTTTGAGTTGCATAAGTAAGTTTTATAATTATGACCTTTACCTTTTTTAATAATTTGCTCACACTTTGAATATCAGGTAGGCTATTGTTTAATTTAATTCAATAGCACTTTTCACAATTTTGCATGGTTGCAAACAGATATACATACATATAGAAAGAAGTTACATAAGTAAATATTTGTAATTATGACAAATAAAGAAAACAACATATAGTTAGTTTAAAATGGTGAAAGAAATTCACAGACCTGATCAGAAGTTTTATTACATTTGTGTATTTCCTATGCACTTCAATGCACCTGCTGTAATACACTTTTCCCATTAATGCTACTTTAATGGCCCTTATTTGCACTTTGAAATATGGACTGCAGCCCTTTGGGCTGTCAAAATATTATGGATTATTAAACTGATCCTGAGCAAAAAAAAAAAAAGTTAAAATGTTAAATAAATCCAGAAAAGTTTACTGCATGAAAAGTAAATCATTTTAATGTATGTGTCACATATAAATCCGCAGCTTAAGGCGAGACCGCCAAATCATTTCATTGTGTTTTTGTCAGGAGTTGTGGTGCAGTGAGAGTTGAAGCGCGCAGAGAATCAGCAGAGGAATGTTACACATGATTATATCTGCATACACTGAAACACAAGCAGTTCTGCATGTTCACATTTTTCCAACAATGAACGGAACTGTCTGTGTTTTAGTGCGTGCACAAGAATAAAACTGTTATGCCGGTTTATGCAATTGCTTCGTGTTGTGTTAATGACAGATCATGTCAGGTAAAAGGGAAGCAAAACATTTTTGATATTTAATGTTGCGTCTGCTGGTTTTATTTCTTCAACAGCTTAAAGTTTAATGCACGTTCGCGTTGTATAGCTACAGGCTGTTTCACGTTTATTTTCACTCACCCATTTTGTCGGCGATTCACAGTCTTTTAATCCGTATAATTTGTGCTGTCATTAATAGCTGTCATTAATAATGTCTGCGCGCTAATAGCTGTACTTGTAACAGTATAGAGAGAACACAAAGTAACACCAGTTTAGCGGAGTTTATATCTGTGTGGTGGCGCATCAGGTAAGCCAAGTGCTCTTGTGCGACAGCGGCCTGCGTGACCCGGGTTCAATTCCAGCCCGTACTGGATCCTGCATTCAATATACATATAAATCTGTTCCCATTGTCTCACTGATGTTCACTGGATAAGTAAGTTACTGGCATACTGTGGCTGTCTGTAAAAGGCAGATTCTAAAGCTGTAACTTTATTTATAAAGATTACTTTATTGTAGCCTATTTGAAGCACACTATAATTATGCCATTAGCACACTACAAGTTAACTTGGAATGCCATTGCAATGTGTTTTAATATCACTGAAAGTTTGTTCTCAGTATAATATTAATGTATGTTCAACAGTCTTACAATGTAATTGAATTGCAATTCTAATGTCACCAAAATACATTTAAAGTTTGAATTCTGCATTTCAAAACTTAAACACAAGCGTATATTTAAAGTGTTCTTAAGTATACTTGGAATAGTTCCACTTTAGCACAAACAAGTATATTTAATACAACTTTAGTTGAACTTCAGCACTGCTTTTGGACAACTAAAATGCATTTAGTACAAAATTAGTTGTTCCAATTTAACAGAATTTAAGTATACCAATTTATAGCGTGCTACAAGTACATTTACTTATACTAAAATACATACAAATAAATTGTGCTTAAGTATACTATTTTTTCACTAGGGGTACTTCCCTGCTTGTGATATTGTGCTCAGGACTCAAAGATGAGGAGTTTGTAGTAAGACTGTTTCACTTACTGGACTCGTCATCAGTCCTGTGATGGTTTCCTCAATCTGTGTGTCCGCTGGTGTGTGTGCGGAGAACACGCGAGCCACCATACAGAGTGTCTTCACTGTGTCACAAGTTTATTCTTAATTTTCTAATAAAAAATCACATTGGTTCACTGCAATTGAGTCCTCCATTTATCTGAATCCTGACAACAACAAAATGAATAAAACTTTAACTGAAATGAAAATGAAGATACAAAAATAAAAACCTATAATAGTGTAGTTCTTTTGGGAAACCTAGTTTTTTAAAAAGCAGTTGTTGAGGGGGTGAATTAAAATGAGAAACATCTTGATTTTTGGTACTTGTTTCAAATGTCTGTTTAAATCTCGAGGCCCGCAGGTTTAAGATAACCCAATCATCTAACCCTTTCTCTCTGTGATCGTCCAGCTGTCCTTCTGCTCCTGCTCTGTTTGGAGATCAGTCAGAGCAAACCCAATGACTTCATCTGTGACCCGGAGCTCAGGAGACGCATGGATGTCAGAGAGTCGCTGGACACGCTCACGGTACACACATGCATGCTTGAACACGCGCCACACGTGACTGTACATACAGTATTGCACAGTAAAACCCTGCTGTTACAGAAGCACTGCTCGGATCAGCTGTCGTCGCCCGTCCTGTGCCCGTGTGTCCGGATACACAGGGCGTCATGGAGACAAACACCGGTGAGTAAAACTCGTCAGTCAGAAAACTATATACAGTATCTCACAGAAGTGAGCACACCCCTCACATTTTTGTAAATATTTTATTATATCTTTTCATGTGACAACACTGAAGAAATGACCCTTTGCTACAATGTAAAGTAGTGAGTGTACAGCTTGTATAACAGTGTAAATTTGCTGTCCCCTCAAAATAACACACAGCCATTAATGTCTAAACCGCTGGCCACAAAAGTGAGTACACCCCTAAGTGAAAATGTCCAAATTGGGCCCAATTAGCCATTTTCTCTCCCCGGTGTCATGTGACTCGTTAGTGTTACAAGGTCTCAGGTGTGAATGGGGAGCAGGTGTGTTAAATTTGGTGTTATCGCTCTCACTCTCTCATACTGGTCACTGGAAGTTCAACATGGCACCTCATGGCAAAGAACTCTCTGAGGATCTGAAAAAAAGAGTTGCTGCTCTACATAAAGATGGCGTAGGCTATAAGAAGATTGCCAAGACCCTGAAACTGAGCTAAGACCATACAGCGGTTTAACAGGACAGGTTCCAGTCAGAACAGGCCTCGCCATGGTCGACCAAAGAAGTTGAGTGCACGTGCTCAGCGTCATATCCAGAGGTTGTGTTTGGGAAATAGACGTATGAGTGCTGCCAGCATTGCTGCAGAGGTTGAAGGGGTGGGGGGTCAGCCTGTCAGTGCTCAGACCATACGCCAAACACTGCATCAAACTGGTCTGCATGGCTGTCGTCCCAGAAGGAAGCCTCTTCTAAAGATGATGCACAAGAAAGCCCACAAACAGTTTGCTGAAGACAAGCAGACTAAGGACATGGATTACTGGAACCATGTCCTGTGGTCTGATGAGACCAAGATAAACTTATTTGGTTCAGATGGTGTCAAGCGTGTGTGGCGGCAACCAGGTGAGGAGTACAAAGACAAGTGTGTCTTGCCTACAGTCAAGCATGGTGGTGGGAGTGTCATGGTCTGGGGCTGCATGAGTGCTGCATGTCGGCACTGGGGAGCTACAGTTCATTGAGGGAACCATGAATGAGCAGAGCATGATCCCCTCCCCTCAGAGACTGGGCCTCAGGGCAGTATTCCAACATGATAAAGACCCCAAACACACCTCCAAGACAACCACTGCCTTGCTAAAGAAGCTGAGGGTACCTAAACCCTATTGAGCATCTGTGGGGCATCCTCAAACGGAAGGTGGAGGAGCGCAAGGTCTCTAACATCCACCAGCTCCGTGATGTCGTCATGGAGGAGTGGAAGAGGACTCCAGTGGAAACCTGTGAAGCTCTGGTGAACTCCATGCCCAAGAGGGTTAAGGCAGTGCTGGAAAATAATGGTGGACACACAAAATAATGACACTTTGGGCCCAATTTGGACATTTTCACTTAGGGGTGTACTCACTTTTGTGGCCAGCGTTTTAGACATTAATGGCTGTGTGTTGAGTTATTTTGAGGGGACAGCAAATTTACACTGTTATACAAGCTGTACACTCACCACTTTACATTGTAGCAAAGTGTCATTTCTTAGGTGTGAAAAAGATATAATAAAATATTTACAAAAATGAGCGAGAAGCAGCCAAGCAACAGGAGGATCTACATACTGTAAGTGTTTTTGTTTTATTTCTAGTTTGATTTTAGTGCTGTGTCGTTGCTAGGAAAGTTTGTTTACTGTATTCATGTGGCAAGTCGTGTTTGTTCTCATTTTGCTCTGAGTCAGTAAGGCGTGGCCTGCTGAACTAATTAACGTTGTATCAAGTGGGTATAAAACTGTGTAGTATACCGTGGCAGCGGACGCGGCAGCCCTTGTGTGAAGCCCTCATCGTGTGAAGACCGAAGAGTGTAAAGACCAGCGACTCTACCTGCGCGACTCCACCAAGCAAGGTGTCATAAATTCCCTGTGTCTGGACTCTTATGTTATGTTCTATTGTGTGTTTTGCTTTATAGTTCATGTTAAGTTCTCCAGGTGCTTCCTATTTGCCACACCCCCTTATTACCTTGTTTAGTTGGTTTTCCCTGAGTATTTATAGTCCTTGTGTTCACCCTTGGTTATGAGTTGTTAACGTTTGTTTGTATGTTGTGCTTCGTGTTTCTTTTCTGAGTCTTATTATTAAATTGCTCCTGCACGTAGATCCACTCCTCCGTTTGCTCATTCCACACCTGAACGTTACAGAATAACTCATCAACTATGGATTTAGCAGGATCAAGCCAGGCCCTTGTGAGTGACACTTTGTACCGTGTTCCAGAACGGGCGGCCGATAGAGTGTTATGTGGAGGAATTTGTGGCTATTTGCCATCTCGCTCCACTAGATGAATCCACCCTTATAGACTGCTTTTGTAGTGGGCTGGATATGAAGATCGCTGAGTTGATGCCGTGGGAAAATGACGGCTGGACCCTGGCTCAGTATATTGATCTGGCCCTGCAGTTGTGTGGGTCTTCCTTCAACGTGGGTGAAGTGGAGGAGGATTCACCCTTAAGACATTTTTTGGAGAGGGGCCATACGGCTGAAGCTCCGTCGGCTGCAGAGCGTGGTCCATTGCAGACCGCACCAGCAGTAAGCACCATCATGGTCTCTGGAACCGTCCGAGAGCGGAGAGGATTGTTGTCCAGTGTGGACGATCCACCGCTGACTTCAGCACGAGCAGCCGGCATTCCGAAGCCTCTGCCGGCCGCTTCGCACTCGAGCCCGCCGGCCGCTACGCACTCGAGCCCGCCGGCCGCTACGCACTCGAGCCCGCCGGCCGCTATGCACTCAGGTCCGCCGGATGCTACGCACTCAAGTCCGCCTGTCTCAGCACTTTCTAGTTCCTCGGATGGAGCGCTGCTCGACTTGGAGGTGGACTGTTTGTTTATTCTCCCTGTAATGGCTACTGCCATTTGGTATGTTTGGGCTGCACACACGCCACCTATTTCGCCCAAGTCAGCGGCGGGAGGACTTTCTGAACTCTCTGTGTTTTCGGGTGCTTTTGTGTCTGCTGCGAGCGCAAATTCTGAAACCCATGTGAGCTCTAATGCCTCTGTTTCGGTCGTGGGCACCATTTCTGAATTCTCTGCGTTTCTTGATAGCTCTGAGGCCATTTCTGAACTTTTTTTATCCCCTGATGGCTCCGTTATGGCTACTGTAGCTGTTTTTGAACTCCCTGTGTCCTCTGACTTTAATGTCTGCCCAGTTGCAAACACCGAGATCGCTTGTAAATTTCCTGCCAGATTAGAAGAGACTATAGAGAGCTCTCCTGAACTTTCTGCCAGTCCTATTATGGTCAAGGAGAATTCCCTGTGTGTTTATCTTTAGCCTCAGAGACACTTACTACCCTGCCTGTGCCCTCTTTTGTAGTTCTGCCTGTCTCTCAAGATCCGCCGTGGAGATCTCCAGCCCCGACTACACTGCTGTGGTGGTCATCATCTCCGCCGTGGAGGTCTCTGGGACCGTCTGCGCTGCTGTGGTCATTTGCTTCGACCCACCCGCTCGACCACCTGACTCTACCCTTGCAACTTGCCCTGCCTGCTCCATTTCAGTCTCCAGGCCTCTCCATCCCTCCCCGTTTCCACCTCCGTTCCACCTCCCACCTGGACTTTTGTATAGTGTCTTTTGTGAGCGTCTGGAAGCCGCTCTTAAGGGGGGGGGTTCGTAAATCGTGTGCCCCACGTTGGAGGCAGTGCAATCATAACAACCTGCGTATTTTACCCATGTCATCTAGTACATTACTTTCAATTTCTATTGGTCTTTGGAATTGTCAATCTGCTGTAAACAAAGCAGACTTCATTACATCTATTGCTACTCATTCAGGTCTCCATCTCATGGCTCTGACTGAGACATGGATCAAACCAGAGGACACTGCCACACCGGCAGCCCTCTCTTCTAATTTCACTTTCTCTCACACCCCACGCCAGATTGGGAGGGGTGGTGGTACTGGCCTGCTTATGTCCAATGAATGGAAGTTCAATCCTCTACCAGCTCTCTGTGACAATAGCTCATTTGAATCACATGCAATTACCATCACCTACCCTGCTAAAATCCATATTGTAGTGCTTTATCGTCCCCCAGGTCAGCTAGGTAACTTCCTGGAGGAGTTAGATGTGTTACTTTCATCCTTCCCTGAGGATGGTACTCCTCTGCTAGTACTTGGAGATTTCAACATCCATTTAGACAAACCTCAGGCTGCTGACTTCCACACTCTGCTTGCCTCATTCGATCTCAAGCGAGTGTCTACTACCAATTGGACCTCATCTACACACGCTGCTGCTCCACTGATAATACTCTGGTCACTCCACTACACACCTCTGACCATTTCCTCATCACTTTTAATCTCAACCTGACCCCTAACTCAACACACACTCCACCACATGTTACTTTTCGGCGAAACCTACGCTCGCTCTCACCCTCCGACCTATCCTCTTTGGTCTCATCCACACTTCCTCCCCCTAATCAGTTCTCATCTCTGGACACTAACAATGCTACTGACACTCTTTGCACCACGCTAACATCTTGCTTAGATGTCTTCTACCCCCTCTCATCCAGACCAGCCCGCGCCACCCCCTCTGCCCCCTGGCTATCTGATGTTCTCCGTGAGCATCGGTCTAGACTCAGGGCTGCAGAGAGGAAGTGGCGCAAATCTAAAGATCCTACTGATCTTAGCTCCTATCAGTCACTCCTTTCTTCTTTCTCTACAAATGTCTCCAATGCTAAAACCACATACTATCACAATAAAATTAACAATTCTACTGATTCCTGCACACTTTTCAAAACCTTCTTTTCCTCCCCTCCCTCCCACATCAGCTCTTACAGCTGATGACTTTGCCACATTCTTCACACATAAAATAACAACCATCAGCGGCCAATTCTCCACACCATATACTGACAATAACATCTTAACGGAAAACACACAAATTCTCCCCTCCTTCTCTATGCTCTCTGAGGCAGATGTTTCCAAACTCATCCTTTCCAATCGCCCTACTACCTGTCCGCTTGACCCTATCCCCACTCATCTTCAGGCCATCTCCTCCTCAATTGTACCTGCACTCACTCACATGATCAATTCTTCTCTTCACACTGGTACATTTCCCACAGCTTTTAAGCAGGCTAGGATTACACCACTGTTTAAAAAACCCACTCTGAATCCAGCACTTTTAGAAAACTATAGACCGGTATCCCTTCTTCCATTCATTGCGAAGACTCTTGAGAGAGTTGTGCTCAACCAACTGTCTACTTATCTCACACAGAACAACCTCCTTGACAACAACCAGTCTGGCTTCAAGAGTGGCCACTCAACTGAGACTGCCCTGCTCTCAGTCACTGAAGCCCTGAGACTGGCACGAGCAACTTCACAATCATCAGTACTCATCTTGCTGGATCTGTCTGCTGCTTTTGACATAGTCAACCACCAGATCCTCCTGTCAACCCTCAGGTCGAAGGGCATCTCAGGAACCGCACTCCAGTGGTTCGAGTCTTACCTCTCAGGTAGGTCCTTCAGGGTATTTTGGAGAGGTGAGGTGTCCAAGTCGCATCATCTAGCTACTGGGGTACCCCAGAGCTCTGTGCTTGGACCACTTCTCTTCTTCATCTACATGTCATCACTAGGATCTGTTATTCAGGAACATGGTTTTTCTTATCACTGTTTTGCTGATGACACACAACTCTACCTCTCATTCAAACCAGATGATCCGACGGTTGCTGGTCGCATCGCAGCCTGTCTGACAGCCATTTCTGCCTGGATGAAGGACCACCACCTTCAACTCAACCTTGCAAAAACGGAACTGCTTGTGGTCGGTGCCAACCCAACACTTCATCATAATCTCTCCATTCAACTTGGGTTGTCAACCATAACTCCTTCCAGGACGGCCAGGAACCTTTGAGTGGTGATGGATGATTGTTTAAGCTTCACAGATCACATCGCTACAACGGCCCGGTCCTGCAGATTTGCTCTGTACAACATTAGGAAGCTTAGACCCTTCCTATCGGAGCTTTCCACACAAATTCTTGTCCAAGCTCTTGTTCTATCCAGACTGGACTATTGTAATGCTCTTTTGGCAGGCCTTCCAGCATGCACTGTCAAGCCTCTACAACTGATCCTGAATGCTGCAGCAAGACTGGTCTTTAACGAGCCAAAGAGAACACGTCACACCTCTCTTCATCAGTTTGCATTGGCTGCCAGTAGCTGCTCGCATCCAATTCAAGGCTCTAATGTTTGCCTACAGAACATCCACTGGCTCTGCACCACTATACCTAAACCCACTACTTCAGACTTATGCGCCCTCCAGAAGCTTGCATTCTGCAAGTGAATGGCGTCTTGTGGTGCCATCCCAAAGGGGCACAAAATCACTCTCACGGACCTTCTCCTGGTCTGTTCCTGGTTGGTGGAATGACCTGCCACGCTCTATCCGAGCAGCTGAGTCTTTAGCCATTTTCAAAAAACTGCTAAAGACATATCTTTTTCGTCAACACTTGACCCACTTTTCTTTTTTCGATTTTCTATTCTTTTTCCATCTATTTGCGTATATATTAAAAAAAAAAAAAAAAAAAAAAAAAAGACAACCTTGCTACGAGCACTTTACTGATGAAACTGTGACTTGACACGGCACTTACATACTGTTGTACTCATGTTGATTTGATTGCTTCTACTATTCTCGTTTGTAAGTCGCTTTGGAGAAAAGCGTCTGCTAAATGACTAAATGTAAATGTAAAAATGTGAGGGCTGTACTCACTTCTGTGACTGTATATTATAAATTAAGAAAAAAAATATTTAATATATATTTAAATATATATATTTATCTGATTCGAGACACACCCATCAGTTCCAGCAGAAGCAGGCATTTGTACGGGATTCTCTGGACGCTCTTCTTCAGTCTCTGCGGAGCGTGAGGGAAAGTTCGTCCTCCTCCTGTCAGATCCTCATTCTGGAGACGCTGGAACACGGTGTGAAAAACCACCTGCTGATAGTGAACGCTCTGGAGCGTCGGGCGAGGACTAGTGACCAACAGGTTAGTTCTGAAACTAAATGCTCCATTAATGATGATGTTTTGAGAACATTATTAAAGACCAGATAACTCTGAATGAACTTTCTATTAATGTTACTGGAAAAATGTTATTCATAACGTTGAGAGAACCTTGAGAGAACGTTTCCTGTTAACTAGGTTTTTATTCCAAATAGAGTAATGGCATACAGTATAGCTAATAATATCAGTGTATCAGTAACTCATATAATCTGATCAAGTGAGTTTGTGAGTTTCACAGTAACACTCCCGTTTCTCCTCATGCAGATGTCCACATCTTCTCCTGAACCGCACTGCAAGGCTCATAAAGCGGCCAGTTTGACTCAGACTCTGAGCTTCTATGGACGGCTGGTGCGCGGGCCGGTGGAGCTGCTGGTGGAGAGTCTCCAACACACGTGTGCAGGACACACACACGACACATGATGAGGAAATAAAGACTGACGGAGGATCAGACCCAGTGCACTCTAAACTTCCTCTTGAAATGTGGATACAGGAAATTTAAGAAAAACACACAGGAACCTTATAGGGACTTTTCAGTCCCCATGAGCAAAGCAGCTTATAATATTGATATATTCATATAATATCAGACTAAGTGAAGCTTTTTGAAAAAGTAAAAAAATGCAGAATGTTTTCTGTGATGGGCAGGGGTGGTGTAGGTGGAGAGAATATACAGTTTGTACAGTATAAAAATCATCATGTCTATGGAGAGTCCCATAAAACGTGTGTGTGTGTGTGTGTGTGTGTGTGTTCAAAAAGAGTTTTTCATAAAGTTGTATATTGTTAAGAAGTCAGATACGATGTGTCTAAATAAGAAACCTTACATTTGTAGTTTTGGTTGTGAGTTTATAGTACAATTGTTCAGATCAGATTCTCATGGCCGCAGCTGATAGGCTGAATTCACTCTCTGTCACATGACTGGAGGCGGCTGGTAAACACTGGCGGTCATGTGACCGCAGACAGAGAGGAAGCGACAATCACGGCGACCATGTCGGAACGGACGCCGCTGCTGCATTACCGGCTCTCCGTCAGCGTCAACGAGTCCGGCGAGCACCGGGAGACGCGCACCGGGAGAGATGAGGGCGAGCAGCGCAGCCCCGCGACCGTCCAGCGGAAACCCGCCGTTAAACAGCCGCCCAAACTCAACACTTTCTTCGGTGTGGTGATTCCCACACTGCTGTCAATGTTCAGTGTGGTGGTGTTCCTGAGGATAGGTGCGTGTTTCACTTTCATCTGTCTGTCTGTCATTAATTACGATTATCACAGTATACATTGGTTTGGTTTCTTCTTTAAAAAAAAAAAAAAAAAAAAAAAAAATCAAAATATTGTGTTATTATTATAAAACTAAAATTAAAAAAGTTAAAGTTTTAATACTAAAATTAAAAGTTAAAAAGATAAGCGGTAGAAAGGAAAAAACACATCTTAAGCACAGAATAATGTAAGTGGACTTTTTTGTAATCGCGCCTTTGAACGATTGCATAATTCTGGCATCTGTAATTGTAATAATCACGATTAGAAATTCGGTTAATTGTGCGGCGCTAGTAAACCGGTTTCACTCCACACTGACACAGTCCAGATTCTCTTTCGTTTATTGTGTTATTATAGTGTGAACAAACAGAAACTTCCCCAGCCCGTCTCCTGTCACACATGACGTTTATCTCGGATTATTCTCTCACTAGTGCAGTGATTGTCCGCTGAACCAGGAAGAGACATATAGAGTTCGTATTGCTCCTGTGAGCCCTTCAGATGTATATATATATGACAGTAACAGCACTGAGACTGATCATTGATAATGAACGTGATGATCATATATAATCCATGCGCGCGGTTACTGTCGCTGACATCTCCAGCATGATTTCTGAATGTTTTACAGTGTGTACAGTAGATCTGGAGCTGCAGGACCGGCATCAGGGATCGTTTCCCTTTCTTTGGCACATGGAGTTTCTGCTGTAGTTATTCCGGTTATCCTGATCACATGACTCACACACACACACACACACACACACACACACACACACACACCCAGAGCTCCAGATCCACTCTGAAACACACATGATTCATCCGCAGACGATTAGTTTTAATTTTCTTCATTTCTTTTGTGTTTTCCACACACTAGCTCAGTGAGAAGCTGCTGCGGTAAGATGTGATGATGTCATTGTGTGTTCATGTCTTCATTACCTGTATGTATCATGTGATGCATGTGAAAACACACACACACACACACACACACCTGGGCAAAGTCAACATGAAATCTAATCTCTCACTGGGAATATGATGCTTGTTGTTCCAGAGCAAGTATATTTTCTCCTGATGATTGATGTTATTTACACTCGTGTTGATGCTGGAGGAGAGCAGAGAGCAGATCTCCCACAATCCACTGCAATCTGAACTGGATTGTGAACGCTATTTCATGTTGACTTTAAACCCGGACTCACTTCTCTGCATTCTGTGTGTATTTGCATACTTGTATGTGAACCATCATAATTCATGTATAATGTGGAAATATGAAAAATCAGTCTGGCAGCACAAATATAAACTGTGTGTGTGTGTGTGTGTGTGTGTGTGTGTGTGTGCGCATGAGCACATGCATGCATTCGTGTGTGATGATGCTTATGCTTTAAATGTTTTAAATGTCATGTCACTGGATGAGTGATGGACAGCAGTTCTCATTCAGGTCAGATGAAGCCGTGTTCAGGTCCGCGAGCGCAGCCGTAATCTTGAGCATCTGATCTGTGAATGAGACGCTCAGGACTGTTAAAGATGAAGCGTGTCGAAATGAGTTTAGTGCACAAAAATTTGAGTTTGGAAAATGAGGGAAACGGAGAAATTACACACTTCAACTTCAAAACAGTTTACCTTTAACATTAATATTTCTCACACATTATCAAAAAACACATTATCTTGAGAACATGTGATTTTTAAAACTGTATTTTTCAGAGAATGTGAATATTATAAAATATTTTAAATGTAAAAATTTCTTAAAATGTAAAAATTTTTTCCTAAAAATGAGAATATTTTATGTATATATATATATATATATA